>NC_082411.1:1700000-1964907 GCF_004011695.2 Ascochyta rabiei | reverse complement strand
CCCTAACCCTAACCCTAACCCTAACCCTAACCCTAACCCTAACCTAACCCTAACCCTAACCCTAACCCTAACCCTAACCCTAACCCTAACCCTAACCCTAACCCTAACCCTCTTCCTACACTAAAACCCTAACACTTACTCTTACACTTTCTCTTCTTTACTCCTACTTTCTTTCTTCCTTCTTCTAACCCTTACTCTTACACCCTCTCCTACTTCTAAACCCTCCCTCTTCCTTACCTTTACTTACACTTACTACTCCTTTTACACTCATCTCTACTCTTTCTCTTTTACCTCTACTCTTCTCTTCTTTCTCTTCTTTTCTCTTACCCTACCCTCTTTCCATACACTAAAACCCTAAACCTTACTCTTACTTACACTCTCTTCTACTTTCACCTTAACCTCTTTTTTTCTTACTCTTTCTTAACTCCTTCTTCTTAACTCTTTTTCTCTATCTTTTTCTTATCTCTTTTCTTTTTTACTCTTAACACTTACCTTCTCCTACCTACCTCTTTTTAACTCCTTACTCTCTTCTTCACCTTACACTTACCTTCTTTTTCCTTCTTTACAACTCTAAAACCTCCTTCCTTCTTTTTTTCTTTTCCTACTCTTTCCACTTACTTCTCTCTACTAACCTCTTTTCTAACACTAAAACCCTAACACTCTTCTTACTCTAAAACCCTAACCCTTTTCTCTACTACTACTACTTCTACCTCTACTCCCTTTTTCCCTTTTCTTTTCTTTTCCTCTACTCTTTTCTATTCTTTCTTCTACTTTTCCTTCTATCCTTACTTCTCTTTCTACTACTACTTTTACTCTTACTTTCTTTTTCTTACTTTCTTCACACTCTACTTTACTTTTCTTCCCTCTCTTCTATTTTCACCTCCTTCTCTTCTACCTTTTTTTCCCCAACCCTTAAACTCCTCTAACTCTTCTTTCTAACTTAACCCTACCCCTTACCCTTACACTCTTCTTCTTTAACTCTCTTACTCTCTTTCTCCCTCACCCCTACATTTTCTCCCTCTTTTTCACCTTCACTTCTACTCTCTTCTTCTTAATTCTTCTTCTTAACTCTCCTTATCTTTCTACTTTTTTACTCCTAACACTTACTTCCTTCTACTTACTTTTTTTTCACCTCTTACTTTCTTCTTTAACCTACACTCACCTTCTCCTTCTTTTTCTAAAACTTTACTACAAAACTCTCTTTCTTCTTTTTTCCTTTTCTCACCTTTCTTTTCCTCAACCTTTACCTACTCTTCCTACACTAAAACCCTAACACTTTTCCTACACTAAAACCCTAACCCTTTTACAATCTAAACTCCTTCTCTACTACTACCTCTTCTACTACTTCTACTACTTCTTTTCTCTTTTTACTTATTACCTCTACTTTCTTCTCCTTTTTCCTACTTTCTTAACTCTTAAACACTACTTTTTCTTTAACTTATTCTACTTCTTCCTTCTCTTTCTTCTACTCTTTTCTACCACTTACTACATCTTTCTCTTTTCTTCTACTTTTACTTAAAACCCCAACCCTCTTCCTACACTAAAACCCTCATACTTACTCTTACACTCTTCTTTATTCTTACATTAAAACCCTTACACTTTCTCTTCCTTATCCCTACTTTCTTCCTTCTTCTAATCTTTACTCTCTACTTCTCTCCTTAACTCTTCCTCTTACACTCTACCCTCTCTTACTCTTAAATTCTTCTTTCCTCCTACTTTCTCTCCCTCACCCTTACCTTTACTTACACTTACTTCTACTTTCACTCTCTTCTCTACTCTCTCTCTTCTACCTCTACTCTTCTCTTACTCTAAAACTCTACCCCTTACTTTTACTTACACTCTTACCTCTACCTCTTTCCTTTCTACACTCTCCTCTACTTTCACCCTAACCTTTCTTATTACACTAAAACCCTAACCCTCTTTTTACTCTAAAACCCTAACCTCTACACTTATTCTCTCCTTCTTCCTTACTCTACTTTCTCTCTTACTTTACTTTTCTCCTCATTCTTACTCTCTCCTTCTTCTTCTTTTTTCTTACCTTTTTCTTCTCTCTACTTTTTTACTCTTAATACATTCTCTACTCCTTACTACTTCTCTCTATCCCTTACTTTATTCTTTATCTTACACATATCTTCTTTTTTCTTTTCTAAAACATTAAAATACTCTCTCTTCTCTCTTTCTTTTTCTATCTTTCTTTTAACCTATCTTTACCTACTCTTTCCACTTACTTTTCTCTACTAACTATTCTTTTTTTTCAAACCCTAACTCTTTTCTTACACTAAAACCCTAACCCTCTTCTTACACCAAAACCCTAACCCTCTTCTTACACCAAAACCCTAACCCTTACTCTTACACTCTTCTTTTTCCCTTCTCTTACTCTTACATTCTTCTTTTTTTACTTACATTCTTACCACTTTACAATCCTCAAAACTTTCCTTCTACTACATCTTCTTTTTTTCTACTTCTTCTCTCTTCCTCCCTTCTCTTCTTCTTCTAAACCCTCCTCTTTTTCTTTCTTCTTCTCACTACCTTCAAATTCTCACCTCTTTTCTAATCTTTCTTAAAACCCTAACACTTTCTTTCTTCTAAAACCTCAACTCAACCTTTTACTCTACACTTCCTCCTTAACTTTACTTCTCTTAACTTTTCTTACTCCTCTATCTTCCTCTATACTTTCTTCTTTACCTTCTACTCTTTCTTCTCTTAACACCTCTTTTCTTCTTTTCTACTTTCTTCTTTTCTTACTTTTTTTCTTTCTTCTTCTTTAACTTTTTCTTTAACCCTTAACTTTTCTTTACTACTTTCCTTTCTATATACCTTATCTTCCCTCTACACAACTATTTCTTTTTAACTTTACTTCTCTTTCTTTTCTTTTTTACACTCCACATCTTCTCCTACACTAAAACCTCAACTATTACTTCTACTTTCTTATTTACCTTTTCTCTTACCTTAATTTTTTACCCTCTTATCTCTTCTTTCTTCTTTTTACTCTTTTCTCTCTCTTCTTCTTCCTCTTCTCTTTTCTCTAACACTTTAACTCTTTCTCTTCTCCTTTCACTTCTTCTATCTACTAAACTACTTCTATTTTTAACTTTCTTCTTCCTTCTTTTTATCTCTCTTCTTATACTTCTACCTACTTCTTTCTTTATCTATTTCTACTTCTTTTCTCTTAACCCCCTTCTACTCTTTCTATATTAACACCCTAACTCTCTTCTAACTCTAAAACCCTAACCCTCTTCTTACTCTAAAACTTTAACCCTTACACTTACCCTCTTCTTCTCCCTTACTCTACTCTTTTCCATACTCTACTTTCTTCCTTACTTTATTCTTCTCTTTACTCTACTCTCTCCTACTTCTTCTTCTCTTCTCTTTTTCTTCCCTCTACTCTTCTACTTACAACACCTATTCTCTAATCCTTACTACTTTTCTCTATCCTTTCTACTTTCCTTATCTTTTCCTTTCCTTATTCTACTACTCCTAATCTTCTCTACTTTTCAACAATCTTTCTTTAAACTACTATTCTTTCTTTTCCTATTCTCCTTCTTCTCTCTTTTTTAATACTTCAAATTTTACTCTTCTACTTTTTTTTAAAAAACTCTTACTCTCTTCTTATATCAAAACTATAACTACTATTATTACTTTCTTATCTCTTAATTTTCTTCTATACTTTTTTTATTATTATTTCTATCTTCTCCTACTTATAAACAACTCTGAACTCTATTCCTTTGTGCTTAACTACTACTATGCTTTTTTTCTTCTTTCTTTTCTTCTTCTTTACTACTATTACTACGCTACTGTCTTTTTTCTCTCTCTTCTATTCCGCTCCACGGTCTCAACTACCTTCCCTCCTTCACTCTCTTCTGTTCCGCTCCGCGGTCTCAACCACCTTCCCTCCTTCACTCTCAACTGCTCCGCTCCGGGAGCATATCCACGGGCCCCCCCCCCCGCCCACCCCTCTACTCCCCTCACCCTCTTCTCCTCGACCACCCTCTTCTCCTCAACTCCTATCTCCTTTCTCCTTCTTTTACTTTTAACTTGACACTTTTTCCTATCTTTAACTTTCCCTTCCCTCCTCGCTGCTCTCTTATGACACCTGACGGGCCTACCACCCACCCCTCTCTTACGCGTCACAGCCTTTTTAGTTTACAGGCGCGTCTCTCTAACGCTCAATATGCCCTGTGCACTCTCAGGCAGGTTTCCGTCATACCCCCTACCAGTTGCCAGCCTGCAAATGCGGCTAACCCTAACCCTAACCTTAACCTGTGTCCAGTCCTGAACCTAACTTCACTTATCTGACGTCTTTGTTACGCTTACTCTCTTGTAACGCCTTACAGGCCCCCCTTCGGTTCTTCTCCCCTAAACGCTGTCTCGATCATTTCCACAGTTTAATGCTGTGCTCTTCTGCTTTTAACAACTGATCTGCTTGCTCTGTTAATCTTCTTGCGGGTTACGGGGCCTTTTACGGGCTGTTTTACTGTTGTCTCTTACTAGTCACAGGTTATACTCCTTAACTGCCCGCCTTCCCTCCCTCTCCACCCTTTTGCCTTTCTCCAACGGTCTTGACCACGCTTCCGTTGACACTTGCTGCACTCTCGGACGGGTATCTGCTACACCCCTGTTACGCGTCACTAACGCACCGGTTACGGGGGCCTCTTTATAGGTTACGGACCTCTCTACAGGCTTGGGGGCACCTCTACAGGTTGTACGCCTTACTGTCAGCCTCTTCTTGCTCTGTGCTATTGTTAACTACTTCGCTCGGCGTCCTTGTAATACATTATTACGGCTTACCTCTCTACTGCTTTGCTATGTTAACCTCTTGATGATACCTCATCACGGCTTCGTTGCCTACCTCTTCTCTTTTCTTAACTACTGCGCTTCTTGTGCCTCCCCACGGGCCTTCTGCCCCCCCCTTCTACTTCACCGCTGCGCTCGGCTTCTTTGTGACACCTTACGGGCCCACTGCCCACCCTCTTCTCCCTTCTTCTCGGCGACCCTCTCTTAAAACACCCACGGGCCCACCGCCCACCCCTTCTTCTACCCTCTTCTCTCCCTCATCCTTTGCTCGTGATACCTTATCACGGCCCTACCCACCTCCCCTCTTTCTCCTTCACCCTCTACCGCCCCGCCCGACTGCTTTGTGACACCTGACGGGCCCACCGCCCACCCTTCTCTCACGCACTACAACATCTACGGGATTAGGAATGCCTTTCTGGCTGCGGCACCA
Source organism: Ascochyta rabiei (assembly GCF_004011695.2). NCBI lineage: Eukaryota > Fungi > Ascomycota > Dothideomycetes > Pleosporales > Didymellaceae > Ascochyta > Ascochyta rabiei. The sequence continues at coordinate 1,959,683 of NC_082411.1, read as the reverse complement.
CAATCGGGTTTGCTAAACTTCCCCTAACTACTGTTCTATCTTATAACCATACTCTCTAAACGCCCAAAACACCTTTTTAAATGCCTCCTCCTCTCTACATCTTACTTTTCCCTAATTTTTGTTGTCTTAATCCTGCGCTTTCTTTTTAATACAAACGGCTGCTTTAGGTTAGGGACTTATTTGCTTTTAGGTGCTCTTCCTGGTTTGCAGGCTCTTCCTAGATCGGGGGCTCTTCTTAAATGATCGGCTCTTACTACTTGGGGGCACTAATGTGGACTCCCTTGGCTTGCGGGGACCACTTTCGGGCCACTTAGGGGGACTACTTTTGGACCACTTAGGGTGGCGCACTACTTGGCGCGCTACTTAGGGAACCACGTGGGGAACTACTTGGGAACCACTTGTATTGGGGGACCTACTCAGGTTGGACGTGCCACTCAGGTGGGGCAACCACTTGGGTTGACGCACTACTTGTGGAACTACTCAGGGAACCACGCAGGTTTGTGCTGACTACGCAGCTTGATGCTGACCATGTGATTATGTGGATTAATGCTTACTGCGCAGGTTGATGCTTACTACGCGGGTTAATGCTGACTATGCAGGTTAGTGCTAACTACGCGGGTTTGGGATTTGCATGGGTTAGGGGGCTCTACTTAGGTCTGGGGCTCTACTTGGGTCGGGGGCTCTACTTGGGTTGGGGGCTCTACTTGGGTTGGGGGATCCGCATGGGTTGGGGGCTCTACTTGGGTTGGGGGATCTGCATGGGTTGGGGGCTCTACTTGAGTTGGGGGATCCACTCAGGTTGGACATGTTACTTAGGTGGGGCAACTACTTAGGTTAACGCACTACTTAGGGGAACCACTTAGGGAACCACTTAGGTTGTAGGTCTTCTTGTTAGCTTCTGTGTCCTTCTACATGCTGTTGTCTGCTTAACCCAAATGCGGCGAACCCTAACCCTATCCTGACTTGCGTCCGGGCCCGACCGCAACTCCACTACCCTGACTTCCGTCCCGCCCTGAACCCAACTCGGCTGCACCGCTTCTATGAATCGTAAACGGAAAATTCTTTCATTTGCTACTACTGCATCTACTGCGTCTACTCAGCTAACAACCGCGTAATCTAACAAAATTCCTTAACTAAATTGTTGCTCTCCACGTTGTCCAACAGCTGCTTCTTCCCTAAATATTCAATTAACATCCTACCCGGTCCTGCATCGTCTACCCCAAGCTCCGCTAATTGGGCCTGCTATTGGGCGTTTGCCTCTGTGTAACCGAATACTATGCCTATTAATCCTGCGCTTAATACCCTGGTGTACTAACAAGTTCCGTCCTCTACTTGTTAATATCGCCCCTCCCTGTTCAGTTCCCAGCTATTGCAAATCTCCTGCGGCACGCCACTGCACGGGAAACAGCCTAAAAACATGTCAAACCGAACTTGATCATCCATCCTCTGTACTATCTCTTTTGCTTTTTTGCTTTCTGCCCTCTAACACTGCCGTATGTTGTGTCCGCTCTGCGCGTTGCCCGCTCCTTCGCATATCCCGCATCGATTCGCCTACTACGCTAACTGCCTGCGCACCCACTCTATATCAGCAAACTCTTGCTGTTAATGCTCTGTTAACGTCTGCCACGGCCCCTGACGCGCCTGCTCCTGCTGTCAATATACCTGCTGCATCTCTTCTTGTTTAGCTTCGACAACGTCCATCTCTTCTCTATCGTTGTTCTCTGTCCCGCTCTCTTCTTCTGTTTCTTCCTCTACCATCTCTTCTAACTGCCCGTCTATCCCTCGGCACACGTCGCACATCTCCTCGTTGTCCTCCTCTCTACACCCTGCTCGATCCTTCCTCCCATCCAAATACCCGTCCAACACCTCCCTCCAACAGCCGGCCGCCCTGCTCTCGCCACCTTCCACATACTCCCTCACTAACTGCTGCTCAGCTTCTGTCCTGTTGTTGTTGGTGCGTTGTTTCCTATCCTGAACAATTAAAACGGCCTTGCTTCGCAGCCCGTCCTGGCCTGCCCTGCTGCTCTCTTGCGCGTAATCTAATATAGTAAACGGCCAATTAATATAAATAATGCACTGTACATCTGGTATGTCCACGCCTATGCCCAACGCGCTCGTTGCCACAATCGCGCGCTGCTTGCCTGCTATGAAGTCCGCCAGCATGCTCGCCTTGCCTACGGCATCCGCGTGATACGCGTAACAATCCAACTGCTCTGCTAACGCCTTCACCTTCAGTTTCGAATTGCCATACATGATGAGCTTGCCTGTCTTGTACTTCCGCATCTTCTGCCGCACCGTCTTAACGACTATCAACTCGACGTCCTTCTTCTTTGCGGACTGGCTGATCTTGATGGTCTAATACGCCACGTTCGTCCTTATGGTCGGTTGTCTAAATATCTTAACCTGCCCTTGCTTGTAATGCATTCGTCGATACAGCTCGTCCTCTTCAGTCAGCAGCAACGTTGCTGTTAACAGCACTATCTGTGTCTTGGCTGCTGCCAGCCTGCCGAGCTGTTGTATCTGCTTGCGGAACGTGTAGCAACGGTTCAACACAATGTAACACTCGTCGATCACAATGCGGTCCAGCTGCTGCGTCGCTCGCAGCCGGTTCAAAAACGTCGCGAACGCTTCTCCCACTGCCGACTCAGGCGTTACGAACACGATGGCTGCTGCGTCAGGCAGGCAGCGACTCTGCCACTCGGCACACGATATCCCCAGCTCCTTGCATCACCGCATCATGTCACCACGCAGCGAAACCAACGGCACGACGACGACTGTTGTTCCGCCTTGCTCTGCCCACGCTGGCAACATAAACAACATGCTCTTGCCTGCGCCAGTCGGCATCACGGCCACAACGGGGCTCTCGCCGGCAATGATTGCCTTAATGGCCTCCTTCTGCACGCCTCTGAATTTTGCTTTCTTGCCCTTCATTCGCTTAAGTTGCGCTGCCGGGTCTATCTTCCTCAGCCGCTCCAGCCGCTCTATCCTCGCCTCGTCGGCCTTGCTCTCGAACGGCGCCTTCTTCTGCTTCTTAACGTCTGCCACTGCGTCTACGGCGGACTGGAAACCTAAAAACCGGTGCCAATCGGTGCTTGAGTTGCGGAACAGCTGCCGCCTGTCTGCTATAACGCCTGCTATCTCTATAATCCCGCGCGCGTATACCATACTGGCTACGTGCGCGCTATAGCCAGCCTGCTTGTCCTAAATGTTGGCGAGCATATTCTCCTCATTCCACTCCTCGTTCTCCTCTCCCTCCTCTGCTCAAAATGCCGACAATAGCCGCAAAAACCTCTAGCTAATGCTGATGGCAATCTCACAGTATGCTGCAATCGTCAACTCTTGCTTTAAACCTACTCTGCTTTCACGCTTCAGTATTTCACAAAATCGGTCGCTTGTCCACTTCCGTCTGCTGGGGTCCGCTGGCCACATGTGCGATGATATTGCCTCTTTCTCCCACACCATCGCTTCCAACTGCTGCTGGAACAGCAACACCAACCACATGTAATACACCACCAGCTCGCCTACCTTGCGCAGCAAGTACCAGTAAATGATCTTAACATCACTGCTTACGGCATACCCCTTGTAGTACCACATAACAAACACAACTATGCCGTCCTTAATAAAAATGTTTCAGTGGCCCCGCTTAATGGTGTTGCTGTGTCGAACGCTGCCCAACTCTGGCCACCTTGCGGGTTGCCCTTCTGCCATGTGCACTAACGCGGCCAGCTTCTCTTAAAACGCAATTACTCAATCCATGTACTGCTCCACCTCTTTCCAGTCAATGCCTAAACAGGTTCCTGGCTTAATGAATCTTTCCCTAACGCTAGCGTCCTGCCCTACGAGCTCAAACAGCCACTTCTCCCCATCTACGGGCATGCGCGTGCAGTGGTCCTTTAAAAAGTTCCACCCTGGCCGCTCGTCAGTCGGGTTGTCGCGCAGCTGCTCCCACGGAATCTGGGGGACTTGATCGGCCGTCTGCCTGTTGCAAAACAGCAGCTCCTCTACTAGTATTCGCTTGGTCTCAGCCTACATACCGTGCACTATGCCGCAGAACTGGGCTATAGTAAAGTGCAAGTTCTTGTACAGCAGCTCATCCTTCCCTATCCACTCAACGTGGCTGCGCGACGTAGTGTTGTAGTGCACCTTCAGCCTGTACGTGCGTAAGTCAAGCATCTACTACATTAGGCTGTAGCTACCTCGCACTATAAACCTGTCCATTATCTGCTGCACAAACTCTAAGCAGCCTTTTAGTCGACGCTGACTAGGGAAACTGCTGCCGCTATCGCTCCCCCTGTACGCGCTGTCGTCGTCGAATGCCTGCTCTTCAAACGGCTCAGACAGCTCCAGCGCGTGCTGCACAACTATGAAACGGGTGATTTTAATCACAGACGACAAGATTGGCGGGTACAGCTTGGGGCCCTTCCAGCCGTCCTCTTTGACGCCGAGTACAGCTAACGCACACACCAACGCGCAGTCGTATTCCTTGCGGCAGATGGTCTGTTAGAGCAGCGCGATGCAAAAGTCCAAGCACACTTTTTTAACAGGTCTTAGCTTTGCGTGCTCAGGCTTATGGTTGCGTTCGGACAGGTCCTGCTCGTCGTCGTCGTTGAGCTTATCGATCATCATCTCGTCTTCCTCTTCCTCGCCGTCTTCGGCTTGATCCTCGTCTGCTATCTCCATCTCTGCCCTGCCTACGTCTCTCTCTGCCTGCTCGATCAATGCCTCCCACGCCTCGCGCTGCTGCTGTGTGAAGCGGTACTTGGGGCTGTTCCAACAGTGCTCCCTCTGCGTCTGTGCAAAAAACATCAGTATCTGCTTCTATAGACGTGACTGCTCTTTAATCAACTTCTTGTCCATATACGCCTGCAGCGGCGTGTACCTAGTCTGATACTTCTCTGTACAAATGGCCTCTATACGCACGAATATGCCTGTCCGCTTAATAACAGATGTCTGGCTCACGCAGGCCAGTCCATCCATTGCGCTCTAAATCGCAGCCTTAATAGGCTCTTTATCTTTCTCCGGGTCTATATTAGGCTCCTTAACGCTTGCCAGCAATTCCAGACGATCTAGTTTGTTCAAGTACGGCAGCCACCCAGTCCGCTCCAGCCATGGGGCCGCCTCGTCCTTCTCCCTGTCTTTGATCGTTGTCTTCGTCCGGTTCTTGACATTGGCCCACGTCTTGGCCATCTCCTCGCCTACCCGCGCCTACGCCGCCTCGCCCTTAACGGGGACGGGCTGCGGACCGCTGTCTGGGTTGTGACGAACCTCAAAGTACTGTAATCTGTGCTGGCTGCTAAAAAGTCGCTGGCAGTGTACGCGCTTGCAGCTATCTTTAAGCTGGGCCTGTAACACCTTTGCCTGGGTTCAGCTGGAGCGTCTACATTTCTTTCTAGCTAACCACCTATGTGTCGTACGCTAATGTTCTTTCAGCGTCTTTAGGCTGCGGAACACTAGTTAGCATGTCTCTGGTTCGAGTTGACACAGCAGCCCGTCGTCAAATACAGGCAGCTGGGGGATCGCCTGCACGCCGTTGCTGGGTATCTCTAACTCCGTAGGGTACTGTAGCAAGTCTGCCCACTAACGTACGGCTTCTCTAACTGCTTTAGCGTTTTTAAGTGACTTCTTGTGCTGTTTGTGTAAGTAGCTCTTGATCTGATCTGGCTATACAGCGTATCGGCACGCTCTGCACACCGCGACCTGGTACTCAGCCAAGTGCTTAAAACACGGATTCTTGACTTCTTCTGCCGACATGTTGGTAGCTTGGTTCTTGCTTGATCTAACGCTGCAGTTGCTGTTCTTATCGCTGGGTTATGTTAAGTTTCACACCCCAGCCTCTGCGTCAGCTCATGATGTACAGACTAATCTCCGTTCAGGCCGTTACCCTGGTCCAGGGGCTCAGCACAACACGACTGCTTCTTCTTTCCCCTCATCTTCGACGTTAACAAACAAACATGTCGCTATCTAATCTGCTGTGGATCTCCGCGCTGGAAGATGCCGCCGAGCAATTCGATGGCGGGCCTCAGAGCTTCCCCTTGGCCAGCGAGTCTAGCTTTGCCCACAGGCTCGCATACGACCTGCCGAACAAGGACTACTAAAAGCTGTTCTAGAGTAGGGCGACCGTCTCAAACTCGCAGCGTAATGCTCTACTCCGCCCGCACAGCGCAGGCTGGCTGGTTCTGGACAAGACGAGTGTCTGCAAGCCTGTCTTTGTTGCCTACTCTGTGCTGTCGGCGATATGGCTGTTAAGGGAGACGCTTACCGAAAGCGCGTTGCCTGCTGATACGTGGGCGCGGCTGGTTTCTGCAGCGCAGGACCTTGCTAACAGCGCAAGCGACAGCTTTTAAACAGAACCCCCTTCAGCGCAGCAGCCCTGCGACTCCCCACCGCAGTTAACAAAGCGCGCTGCTGCATCAAGTTCGGCGCTGCTGTCGAAGCGTCTCCGGCTAGCCACCGAGCCTCCCAGCCCAACGACGCCGCAGCTGTCAAGGTCAAACGAGTCTGACGGGTTGGAGGAGCCTGAGCCTGAGGAGCCTGTCCGTGAACAGATCAGCCAGGAGGAACCCGCCCAGATCACAACCATCACCAACAAAAATCGCTGTGCTAAGCAAGAGCGCGCCAAGAAGCTGGAGCTTATGCGAGCGCAGAAGAAGCAGGACCTTAGATTGGTACCGCCGCCTAAGTCGGCATCTTGTAGGGAACACGGTGCCTATGCCTCCATCTCGCGCCAGGACGAGCCGTTTATTTCATAGATCCTCAAGCAGCCAGTAGACGACGACAACAACCTGTACAGCAGCGCCACAGCGCCTTACCTAACAGCTTCTGGCATGCTTAACAAGGCCCGCTCCATTAGCAATGCTGCTTCCTAGGTCTTGGCTGCTGCCTTTCTGCGAAGCTGGCGTATGCAAGGATCGCCTTTTGCGCAGGAGCCTGGGGAAACCCGCCCGCCCGCTTCCTCCCGCAGCCGCTGGCAGCTGTCGCAGAAGAGCAGCGCCTCGACGGTGCTCCAGAGCGCGCTCGCCTCCGCCTGGAGCCTGTGCGATCGCTACGAGCAGGAGCTGGACATCATCCACATCAAGTACCGCTGGGCCATGGCTTTCCTCAGCAAGGCCTACACCGAGAAGATCGACCAGATCCGGGCGCAGGACGCCGCAAGGCTAAACAACAAGGGCAACAACTGATACGGCAAGGGCAAGGTCAGCTCTGAGGCCATAGACGCCCTGCTGCTGTCTGTCACCGCCGCTTCAGGGCCTGAGCAGCGACAGCAGTTTAAGAGGCGGCTGCACCAGGCGCTCTGCTGGTACAAAGCAGCCAAGCAGCTAGGCTGGGGCATGCTCTGCCTGATGCTGCACAACATTATCTCCAACTTGTAGGTAGAGAACGATCTCTGCGTCCCCTTCTGGCACATCTGGCTCGAGCTGGTTGTAAAGGTGAATCTGGAGGCCTACAAAGCAAGCATGGCCTTAGACGCCTGGCTGGGCTTAGAGGGCATCTCTGGCAGATCTATCAGCGAGAAGGCAACGCTGTCAATTAAGGCAAACATGCCTATGTCGGCGACACAGGTAGAGGAGATTAAAGACAGCAAGGTGGAGGACAGCGAAGGCGGCAGGGACGAAAATGACGTTGAGCCTGCGCCCGCCTGGAAGACAGCAAAAAGCCCTGCACCCGTCTGTCTAATGTGCTAACTTACTTTGCTTAAGCTGTGTAAGCCTTTTTAAGGCAAATAGCGTACTACAATTTTTTATTCTGTGCTGTGTAGTAAGTGTGTTTACTTCTTGTGTTAGTGTTTGCAGAGTTGTTCTGTTGTAGTGATGCGGCGCGGCCCTGGTCCTCCGCGCGCTAGCCTAACCCTAACTAACCCCAACTACAAGCACCAACCCCAACACTACCAACCAATGGGACAATAATGCTGGGGGTTGCATAGATAACAGAGTTAAGTGCTGCAAGAGCGTCAGCCGCATCTCAGCTTGAACAGACTTAAAAATGGAATTCCAGCGTACAACTGAATAGTATTCCAGCGTACGTTGTGACTGAAAATACGCAAGTGTCCTGTAGCCGTTGTCACTAACAAACCCAAAGCTGTAACTCCAGTGAAGGTACACTGCAACTACCCATTTGGGATAGAAACCCAAAAACCGGTGCCAATTGGTGCTTAAGTTGCGGAACAGCTGCTGCCTGTCTGCTGTAACGCCTGCTATCTCTATAATCCCGCGCGCGTATACCATGCCGGCTACGTGCGCGCTGTAGCCGGCCTGCTTGTCCTAGATATTGGCGAGCATATTCTCCTCATTCCACTCCTCGTTCTCCTCTCCCTCCTCTGCTCAAAATGCTGACAATAGCTGCAAAAACCTCCAGCTAATGCTGATAGCAATCTCACGGTATACTGCAATCGTTAACTCTTGCTTTAAACCTACTCTGCTTTCACGCTTTAATATTTCCCAAAACTGGTCGCTTGTCCACTTCCGTCTGCTAGGGTCTGCTGGCCACATGTGCGACGATATCGCCTCCTTCTCCCACACCATCGCCTCCATCTGCTGCTGGAACAGCAACACCAACCACATGTAATACACCACCAGCTCGCCCACCTTGCGCAGCAAGTACTAGTAAATAATCTTGACATTGCTGCTTACAGCATACCCCTTATAGTACTATGTAACAAACGCAACTATACCATCCTTAATAAAAATGTTTTAGTGGCCCCCCTTAACGGTGTTGCTGTGTTAAACGCTGCCTAGCTCTGGCCACCTTGCGGGTTGCCCTTCTGCCATGTGCACTAACGCGGCCAGCTTCTCTTGAAACGCAATCACTCGATCTATGTACCGCTCCACCTCTTTCCAGTCAACGCCTGAACAGGTTCCTGGCTTAATAAACCTTTTCCTGACGCTGGCGTCCTGCCCTACGCGCTCAAACAGCTACTTCTCCCTATCTGCAGGCATGCGCGTGCAGTAGTCCTTCAAAAAGTTCCACCCTGGCCGCTCGTCAGTCGGGTTGTCGCGCAGCTGCTCCCATGGGATCTGGGGCACTTGACCTGCTGTCTGCTCGCCGCAAAACAGCAACTCCTCCACCAGCAGCCGCTTGGCCTCAGCCTGCATACCGTGCACTATGCTGCAGAACTAGGCTATAGTAAAGTGCAAGTTCTTGTACAGCAGCTTATCCTTCCCTATCCACTTAACGTGGCTGCGCAACATGGTGTTGTAGTGCACCTTCAGCCTGTACGTGCGTAAGTCAAGCATCTACTGCATTAGGCTGTAGCTCCCTCGCACCATAAACCTGTCCATTATCTGCTGCACAAACTCCAAGCAGCCTTTTGGTCAACGCTGACTGGGGGGACTGCTGCCGCTATCGCTCCCCCTGTACGCGCTGTCGTCGTTAAATGCCTGCTCTTCAAACGGCTCAGACAGCTCTAGTGCGTGCTGCACAACCATAAAACAGGTAATTTTAATTACAGACGACAAGATTGGCAGGTACAGCTCAGGGCCCTTCCAGCCATCCTCTTTAACGCTGAGCACAGCTAACGCGCACACTAACGCGCAGTTGTACTCCTTGCGGCAGATGGTCTGTTAGAGCAGCGCAATGCAAAAGTCCAAGCACGCTTTTTTAACCGGCCTTAGCTTTGCGTGCTTAGGCTCATTGTCGCGTTCGGACGTGTTCTGCTCGTCGTCAAGCTCATCGATCATCATCTCGTCCTCCTCTTCCTCCCCGTCCTCGTCCTGGTCCTCGTCTGCTATCTCCATCTCTGCCCCGCCTACGTCTCTCTCTGCCTGCTCAATTAATGCCTCCCACGCCTCGCGCTGCTGCTGTGTGAAGCGGTACTTGGGGCTGTTCCAACAGTGCTCCCTCTGCGTCCTTGCAAAAAACATCAGCATCTGCTTCTACGGGCGTGACTGCTCTTTAATTAACTTCTTGTCCATATACACCTGCAGCAGCGTGTACCTAGTCTGGTGCTTCTCTGTACAAATGGCCTCTATACGTACAAATATGCCTGTCCGCTTAATAACAGACGTCTAGCTCACGTAGGCCAGTCCATCTATTGCGCTCTAAATCGCAGCCTTAACAGGCTCCTTATCTTTCTCTAGGTCTATGTTAGGCTCCTTAATGCTCGCCAGCAATTTAGGATAATCTAGTTTGTTCAAGTACGGCAGCTACCCAGTCCGCTCCAGCCATAGGGCCGCCTTGTCCTTCTTCCCGTCTTCGATTGTTGTCTTTGTCTGGTTCTTGACGTTGGCCCACGTCTTGGCCATCTCCTCGCCTACCCGCGCCCACGCTGCCTCACCCTTAATAGGGACAGGCTGCGGACCGCTGTCTGGGGTGTAACGCACCTTAAAGTACTGTAATCCGTGCCAGCTACTGAATAATTGCTGGCAGTGTACACGCTTGCAACTATCTCCTAGCTGCGTCTGCATTGCCTTTTCTCAAGTCCCGCTAGGGCGCCCCCGCTTCTTCCCTACCGACCACCTGTTGTGACATTGACGCCAGTGTACCTTGATCGAATCTACGGTCCTTGCGATGTGCTGACACCGCTCTGCTTCCAGCAAACACAGCAGTCTGTTGTCGTAAACCGGCAGCTGCAGAATAGGGTTAACGCTATTGCTTGGTATCTCTAACTTAATAGGGTACTGTAGCAAGTCTGCCTATCTGCGTACAGCATCTCTAATAGCTTTAGCTTTCTTCTGCGGCTGCTTGTGTAGCTTCTGCAAATGGCCCTTAATCTGATCTGGCCATACGGCGTACCGGCACTCTCTGCACACCGCAACCTGGTACTTAGCCAAGTGCTCAAAGTATTAATTCTTGACGCCTTCTGCTGACATGTTGGCAACGTACTGTTCTTTCTGTTCTACGCTGTAAACCTGCTTCTTATTGTTAGGTTATATTAAGTCTCGCACCCCAGCTTATGCGCCCGCCCATGTTGTACAGGCCAATCTCCGTCTAGGCCGTTACCCTGGTCCAGGGTCTTAACATAACACAACTGCTTCTTCTTTCCCCTTATCTTCTACGTTAATAAACAAACATGTCGCCATCTAATCTGCCGTGGATCTCCGCGCTAGAAGATGCCGCTGAGCAATTCGATGGCGGGCCTCAGAGCTTGCCCTTGGCCAGCAAGTCTAGCTTTGCCCACAGGCTTGCATACAACCTGCTAAACAAGGACTACTAAAAGCTGTTTTAGAACAAGGCTACTGTCTTAAACTTGCAGTATAATGCTCTATTCCGCCTACACAGCGCAGGCTGGCTGGTTCTAGACAAGACAAGTGTCTGTAAGCCTGTGTTTGTCGCCTACTCTGTGCTGTCGGCGATATGGCTGTTAAGGGAGACGCTTGCCAAAAGCGCGTTGCCTGCTGATACATGGGCGCGGCTAGTCTCTGCAGCACAGGGCCTTGCTAACAGCGCAAGCGACAGCTTTTAAAAGAAACCCCCTTCAGCGCAGCAGCCCCGCGACTCCCCACCGCAGTTAACAAAGCGCGCTGCTGCGTTGAGTTCAGTGCTGCTGTTGAAGCGTCTCCAGCTAGCCACTGAGCCTCCCAGCCTAACGACGCCGCAGCTGTCAGAACTAAACGAGTCTGACGGGTTGGAAGAGCCTAAGCTTAAGGAGCCTGTCTGTGGACAGGTTGGACAGGAGGAACCTGCCCAGATCACGAGCGTCTCTAACAAAAACTGCCGTGCTAAGCAAGAGCGCGCCAAGAAGCTGGAGCTTATGCAAGCGCAGAAGAAGCAGGACCTTAGGTTGGTACCGCCGCCTGAGTCGGCATCCCGCAAGGAACACGGTGCCTATGCCTCTATCTCGCGCCCAGACAAGCTGTTCATTTTATAGATCCTTAAGCAGCTAGTAGGTAACAACAACAACCTGTACAGCAGCGCTACAGCGCCTTACCTAACAGCCTCTAGTATGCTTAACAAGGCCCGCTCCATTAGCAATGCTGCTTCCTAGGTCTTGGCTGCTGCCTTCCTGCGAAGCTGGCGTATGCAAGGATCGCCTTTTGCGCAGGAGCCTAAGGAAACCCGCCCGCCCGCTTCCTCCCACAGCCGCTGGCAGCTGTTGCAGAAGAGCAGCTCCTTAACTGTGCCTTAAAGCGCGCTTGCCTCTGCCTAGAGCTTGTGCGACCGCTATAAGCAGGAGCTGGACATTATCTATATTAAGTACCGCTAGGCTATAGCTTTCCTTAGCAAGGCCTACACTAAGAAGATTAACCAGATCCAGACGCAGGACGCTGCAAGGCTGAACAATAAGGGCAATAACTGATATAGCAAGGGCAAGGTCAGCTCTAAGGCTATAGACGCCCTGCTGCTGTCTGTCACTGCCGCTTTAGGGCCTCAGCAGCGACAGCGGTTTAAGAGGCAGCTGTACCAGGCGCTCCGCTAGTACAAAGCAGCCAAGCGGCTAGGCTAGGGCATGCTCTGCCTGATGCTGCACAACATTATCTCTAACTTGTAGGTAGAGAACAATCTCTGCGTCCCCTTCTAGTATATCTGGCTTAAGTTAGTTATAAAGGTAAATCTAATAGCCTATAAAGCAAGCATGGCCTTAGACGCCTAGCTAGGCTTAGAGGGCATCTCTGGCGGATCTATCAGCAAGAAGGCAACGCTGTTAATTAAGGCGAACATGCCTATGTTAGCGACGCAGGTGGAGGAGATTAAAGACAGCAAGATGGAGGACTGCGAACACGGCAGTAATAAGGAGTGCGTTAAGCCTGCGCCTGCCTAAAAGACAGCAAAAAGCCCTGCACCTGTCTGTCTGATGCGCCAACTTACTTTGCTTAAGCTTTACAAACCCCAGGCGTAGATCGCATGCTGTAACTAATATAGTTATGCTGTGTAGTTTATGTGTTACATTTTTATGCTGTTGTTTATATATAGTAAACATTGTTGTCCTCTATACGCTAGCGCAATAGCAACCATAAACACTAAACCCTAATACTATTAACTACACAGACTGTTGCGCTAAAAGTTATATAGATTATACCTTCTAGTAGCTTAAGAAACATATTTCGCTTTTAAAGGAATTGAATTGTTGTGCGTTAAACGAACGTAGTTAGAAATTACTGTAAAGTAAGCGAATGATAGGGTAGTCTAAGATGTACCATAGGTTTGTGTACATCTCGTCCCTAACAAACTTACGCCTTAAAATCGAACAATATATTGTTTGGTCTACCCATTTAGGATAGGGAACTGGCTGCTTAACAGATCTAGCTCGCTAAAGCTACCGCTAGGCATAAGAAAGTCTATTATTAAGTAAGTAAAAATAAATATAAAAAGTAAAAATAGAATAAAAAAAATAAAAATATATATATATATATACATGTATAAATGTATAGAAAAAAGCTTCTACTTACCCCCCTCTAGAAAGGTAGGAAAAGAGAAAGTAACTAGTAGAAGGTTAGTATAAGCTAGTAGAATAGTAAAATAGTAAGATAGCACTAGGTAGAGCCTAGAAAAGATAATATTCTTAAAAAAAATATATATATATAAAAAATACACACATATATAAAAAGACAGAGTAGAAAAGAAATAGAATAGAAAAGAAAAGAAAACTAAAATAAAATAAAAATAAAATAGAATAAGAGAGAAAAAAAGAGAAGAAAAGAAAAGAAAAGAGAAGAAAAGAGAAGAAAAGATGTAGAATATAAAGAAAAAAGAGATAGGCAAAGATTTAGAATAAGAGAGAGAAAAAGAGATAAGCAAGAATATAGAATAAAAGAGAGAAAAAGAGATAAGCAAGAATATAGAATAAGAGAGAGAAAGAGAGATAAGAAAAGATAGAGAATAAGAAAGAAAAAGAGATAAAGAAAGATATAGAATAAGAGAGAAAAAAGAGATAAGAAAAGATATAGAGTAAGAGAGAAAAAAGAGATAAGAAAAGATAAAGAATAAAAGAGATAAAGAGACAAAAAGACAAGAAAAGATAGAGAATAAAAGAGAGAAAAAAATAAGAAAAGATACAGAATAAGATAGAAAAAAGAGATAAGAAAAGATAAAGAATAAGATAGAAAAAAGAGATAAGAAAAGATAGAGAATAAAAGAAAGAAAAAGACAGAAAAAGATAGAGAATAGAAAAGAAAAAGAGATAAGAAAAAATAGAGAATAAAAGAGAGAAAAAGAGAAGAAAAGACAGAGAATAAGAGAGAGAAGAAAAAAGAATAGGTACTTACTTTCTTCTTTGTTGCTTTCTTCCTTCTTAGAAGAAGTAGAGGAGGTAGAGAGAAGATCTACTAGCTTCTTTAGAAGAGAAATCTCTAGCTCTAAAGCTTTAGTCTTCTTTTCTAACCTAGTTAGCTTAGTACTAAAGCTAGGTCTTCCTCTCTTAGCTGTAGACTTAGCAATAGAAGAAGAAGAGGTAGAAGAAGAAGTAGAAGAAGAAGTAGAAGAAGTAGAAGTAAAAGAGTTACTTCTAGTAGTAGGCATAGTAAAAGAGTAGAAAAGTAGCTATCTTACTAGTAGAAAAGTAAAGCGTAGAGTAGAGGAAGAGAAAAAAGAGAAATTTGCCCCTACTTATAGAAAACAGTGGCTATCTACGTTCTGTAAAGAGAAAGCAGGATAAGTTCTTAGTTTCCTGCTAATCTCTCTTGCTCCCACGCATACCCTGCATTGGTAGTTAGAAAAATCGCGCAATAAAGACATCTTTACAAGATAGCAAACAAAGTTATTAATTTTTAGTCTATCTCCCTTGCTTCCACGCATACCCTACATTAGCAGTTAGAAAAATCGCGCAACAAAGACATCTTTACAAGATAGCAAACAAAGTTCTTGATTTTTAGTCTATCTCCCTTGCTTCCACGCATACCCTGCATTGGCAGTTAGAAAAATTGCGCAACAAAGACATCTTTACAAGATAGCAAACAAAGTTCTTGATTTTCAGTCTATCTCCCTTACTCCCATGCATACCCCGCATCGGTAGTTGTATTAGGCCTAAATTCACAATCTGTCAAGGAGAACGAAGAAATGTTCTTGATTTTGTAAAGAGATACCTTGGTAGATGCAATATAGAGAAAAGAGATTACTTTTACTAGAAAAAAGCTATCTATACTAGATAGATAGCTAGCTAGTAATATCTTTTCTTAGTTTCTATAGTAATAGTATAGAGCTCTTTCTAGTAAAAGTAGTAGAAATAGCTATAGCTAGTAGTATAAATAGAGAGTAGCTTAAGAAAAGTACTTTTACTTTTTCTATACTTAATAAAAAGAGGAATACTACTTTTATAGAATAAAAATAAAGAAAATAAATATAGATAAGTTTAGTATTCTTTACTTTATACTAAGAAAATCTATAACTAGTAAAAGTAGTTGTACTAAAAGTAGAAGTTACTATAAGTATAAATAGAAAAAGCTAGTTCTAGTGCTATACTTTACTATTTTCTCTACTACTATAGTAGCACTACTACTAAGCTAAGTAAAGCTAGTAGTTCTTTTCTATTTATAGTAAAGATAAGTTAACTATAGAGTAAGTAGTACTAGTAAACTAGCTTATAACTATGCTACGTTAACCTTATAGAAAATAACCTAGATAGAAAGAAGATAGAAGCTAGGTAAAGTAACTATCTACTAAATTACTTATTTCTACTATAGCTATAGAAACCTACTTAGTAGAAGTAGATAGAGTCTATCTACTAGCTTATAGTATCTCTCTTTTTTCTTTAGTTCTAACTTTTCTTCTATTCTACTACTTTAAACTTCTACTTACTTTAAGTACGTAGTATTTACTTCTCTCTAAGCTACTAGTGCTTAGTAAAGCTTATAGCCAGCTAGAATAAAGTATATAGCTAGCTAGTATAAAGTACTAGTACATAGAAAAAGCTACTTTATAGAATGATACCACTAAAGAGTAGCTTTTAAATTCTTCTTTTATCTTCTCTCTAGCTCTTCTCTAGGCTTAGACAGAAGGAATATAAGATATGTTAGTTAAGCTTCCTAAATAGGAAAGTTTGCTTCTAGCTATAGATTACTTCTATAATAGTAGAAACTATACTAAAGGGCTTTTATTTCTCTAAATGCTAAAGTTTTATATGCTTTCTAGGCCTAATTTTTGCGTAGAGTCTAAAAAAAAGAAGGGTTTTAGGTATAAAGAAGAGTAAGAATTATTTTCTAGTATAGTTACTATAAGAAGCTAGCTATACTTCTATAGAGTCTACTTTCTTATAGCTATATAAAGAATAAAACCAGTATTTTTACTTAGTATACTTTTATAAAGAAGTAAAAGCTACTTTATCTTTCCTTACTACTAGATAGAGATAGATAGGAACTACTTTACTTTTTACTTATAAATAAATAAAAGTAAAGACTTTACTTAAGCTTAAAAGTAGTAAGCTAACTACTATTCTTACTAGTAGAATACTAGAAGTACTACTACTAGTAGCATAGTATAAAAGATAGAGCGAAGCTTACTTATAGTAATAGATTTTATAAGAAAAAAACAAAAAAAAAAAAAAAAACTTCTAGCTTTACTAAAAAGAAAGGAAAAGTAGGTTCTTAGTTAGCTTAAGAATAGAGTAACTAGTATAAAGAATAAGTAAAAGAGCTAGCTAAAAGAAAGAACTAGCTAGAAAGTAGTAAAATAAGCTTTAAAAAGAAAATACTATATAGTAAGATTAGCTACGCTAGTTTGTTACTAGATAGATAAGATAAGAAAAGACTATAGAGATAAAGAGATAAAGCTTCTTACTATACTAAGTATAGAAAGTCTATATAGATAAGTAGTAGAAGAAAAGCGTTTTATAGTTTATTTACTAGTTAAGTTAGCTTTTACTTACTTTCTATTCTTTATTTACTATACTTAGTTTATACTTACTTTCTATTCTTTATTTACTATACTTAGCTTATACTTACTAGTTTTATCTCTAAAGTAAAGAGACATCTCTTATTATAAGTAGAATAGAAAGCTTTTACTCTTACTTTTCTAGTACTATATAAGTAACTTCTTTTTTTACTATATAGAAAGAATTATAAGATAGTACTATAAAGTAAGAAAAGAAAGTAGTATTAACTAGTAGAAAAATACTAAGATAAAGAGAGTAGAGATCTAGTAGTAGTAAGGTAGATATGCTATAGAGTAGCTTTTCTACCTACTTTACTAAAGTTAATAGCTAGTAGCTACTCTTCTTCTGCTTAAAAAGAAGTAGAGAGTATAGATTATAGAGTAGAGTATAGAGTATATATTAATAAAGCTAACTACTAGAATAGCATTCCCTTCTAAAGAGAATAGAGAAGATAAAATACATATATATATTTTACTATTTAGAAGCTACTATAGTAGAGGGAAAAGTAGAGCTTTTAAGTATAGAAGATAGATTTTAAGCTTTCTAAAGTGGTTTCTTCTATACTAGTAGCTAGATTGCTAGATACTACGCTAGTAGAACTAGTAGTAGATTTACTCTCTACTTCTTTTATATCTTTTTCTAGGTCTAGTAGTGTAACTTCTAGTAGAATCTTATAAAGGAAAAGAACCTTCTTAGTATCTACTTCTACTACTTTACTTAGTAGCTCTACTATTATAAAGTCTTCTTTAGTAGTATAGCTAGTATCTTTTAAATAGTCTTCTTTAAGCTTAGATAGTGTTTCTAAGCTAGAAATAGGGATATCTCTCTTAATTAGTTCTTGTAGAAATACTATATAGTTAACTATTATATCTCTTTATAAGTAAGTAGCTTTACTCTTAGAGTAGCAGATAAACTTAGGTAAATAGCAATAGTAGTATACTAAGTTAGGTGGTATAATACCTCTATCATGAATAGGTGTTTTTATAACTTTAAAGATAGATCTTACTCTATTCTCTAAGCTACTTTTATAGTTAGAGCAATCCTCTAAAGAGTGTGTGCTATAGCTAGTATACTTATATCTAAAGAAGCAGTTAATACAAAATTTAGTAGTAAAATCTTCTATTTTTTCTATTATTTTAACTTTTAAGGTCTCTACTAGAATAGAGTTGCTAGTTAGGCTTTCTTTAGCTTTTTCTAGACTTTTACTTCTTTTTAAACAACTAATACACTTAGCTACTTCTAGAGAGCAAGTTAGCTCTTGCTTATCTTCTAGATATTCCTCTAGTATTCTTCTATTACAAGTTCTATCTAGTAGAAACTCTATTAACTTGTTATTATCTATTACTTTAAACTCTTCTAACGTAGTTATACTACTAGCGTTAATAGAAGTCTCTACCAATCTATCTTTTATAGTACTAGGATAAATTAGAAAAGCTTTGCCTTCTTTTAACAATCTAGCTACTCTACCTATACCTTGTATAGTATTAATAAAGCTATTATAGATATAGATAAAGAGAATACTCTTAATAAAAGGATAATCTATCCCTACTATTAAAGCGCTAGTAGCTACTATGCTAGTATAAGTACTATTATTCCTATCTAGAAATAAGCTTAGATTTTTCTCTAGTAGCACTTTTTCTTCTAGATCTATAGTGCTATAGTAGTAAGGTATAGCAAACGCCTTAGCTACCCTTCTAGCTTCTTCTTTAGTTCTAGTATAGAGAATTATCTTCTCTTTACTTTTTAAAGACTTTACTTCTTCTATTAGAATACTTCTAGCTATCTCTATAGGCTTATTACTTTCTATAGGTATGTAGCTTATATTATCTCTAGTAGTAGACTCTTTTATAGTATAGGGCTTATAGATACTAAACTTTAACTCTAATAGATTAAGTAAGCTACTAGGTAGCGTAGCGCTTATAAATACTAGATTAAACTCTAGATTAAGAATCTTATTAATACTTTCTAGCCTAGGCCTAAAGCTTTCTTCTAGTAGCAGTAAGTGTGCTTCTTCTAAGAAGATAGTAGTAGATACTCTATCTATCTTAAGACTATACAAGTAGCTTAAAAAGCTAACCTCTAGTAATAAATCTATAGATATAAACAGTAGATTTGCTTTTATCTCTTTAGTATCTAGCGTATCTAGATTACTAGCATCTATTAGCATACTATTAAGCTTTAAGCTTCTAGATCTATTATAAAGGTCTTTTAGTAAGCTTATTCTAGGTACTACTACTATATACTTTCTATTAGAATATAAGTAGCTAGGTAGAAAGAAGAGATTGGATTTTCCTCCTCCTGTTTTAGATATATAGGTTAAGAAAGGAGTAGAATCTATTATCTCTTTAATAGCTTCTTCTTGCCTAGGGCTTTTAAAGTCTTCTATTTCTATATTTATACTTTTATATAGCTCTTTTAAGCTCTCTAGTAAAGTCTTTTTTCTACTACTTATAGCTAAGTTAGTTAAGCTTCTAAGTTTAATATTCTCTCTAATAATCTTTTCTCTCTCTTCTAGACTTATACTATTACTACTACTAGTTTTAGTAATAATACCTTCTAAATAGTTTAGCTTTTTAAGCTTAGTGCTTATAGGGCTAGTTAAGTCTATACTAGACTTTCTTTTACTAGGACTACTAGGTAGAATAGGTAAAGTGCTAGTTAGACTAGTCTTTTCTTTTTCAATATCTCTATTTATAATAGCTTCTATTTTCTTACTATAGCTACTAGAAGGTATTTCTCTAGCAGAAGAGCTTTTAGAAAAGATATCTTCTTCTTCTTCTTCTTCTTCTTCTTCTTCTTCTTCTTTATTAAAGTCTAAGCTAGGTAGAATACTACTACTAAGACTTATAGTAGTGTTTCTATTTAATAGCGCTTCTCTTTCTCTATTAGTAGTAAGATCTTTTATATAGTTAATATTACTACTAAGAATACTAGAGCTAGTTCTAAAAGAAGGCCTAGCTAGATCTAGTTTATCTTCTAGTAGTACCTCTTTACTTTTACTAGAGTTAGCATCTTCTTTTTCTTTACTAGTGCTACTGCTACTATTCTCTTCTATAGTAGAGGTAACTAGATTCTCTTTATCTCTATTAAGTTCTTCTAGAAGAAGACTATCTTCTATATCTAGACTATAGTTACTACTAGAGTCTTCTTCTAGAATAGCATCTTCTTCTATAGCTAAGTTACTATTACTACTAAGATTATCTTCTATAGATCTATTCTCTTTAGTAGTAGAAGCACTAGCGCTAGAGCTACTACTACTTCTAAAAGTACTAGTAGGTATTCTTTCACTTATTCTATTATCCTTACTACTTTTACTAGTGCTAGTAGTATAAACTAGAGGCTTTTTTACTTCTTTACTTCTACTAGAAGCTAGGCTTTTACTCTTATAGTTTTCTACTAGGTTTAGAATAGTACTATACTTATTCTCTTCTTCTACACTCTTTTTCTTACTAGCACTAGTAGTAGCTATAGAAGTACTAGGTATATAATTAGCACTAGTAAAGCTATTACTAGAGTCTAAGCTATTGCTTCTACTATTCCTTCTACTATTATTCTTACTAGTAGAAGTAGCCTCTAGTCTAGTAGTAAAGATAGGATATAGACTAGAAGTACCTTCTTTAGTGCTTTTATTAATCTTATATAGACTTCTTCTATTTCTTATCCTATAAACTCTAGTACTATTATCTTCTTCTAAGCTAGCGTTATCTGCTAAGCTACTAGTAGTACTATTACTAGAGATATCTATTATATCTTCTTCTTTACTAGGTAGCGTATCTACTCTAGTATAATGCTTCTTATTAATAGGCTTTTTTAGTATGACTACTTTAGGGCTACTAGTAGTAAGAGCCTCTTCTTTTCTAGAACTAGAGCTAGAGCTAGAGCTAGAACTAGAGCTATTAATTATAAACTTCTTTCTCTTACTTATAGTAGTAGGAGGTCTGCTCTTCTCTCTACTAGAGCTACTACTAGAGCTACTACTACTACTTTCTCTTCTTATAGTATCTTTACTAGAAGTATTATTATATACTTTATCTAATATATCCTGTGTACTAGTACTATAGTTAAAGTTATCTTTTAAAGTAGTATGGTTATTAAAGTCTATACTACTATAGCTTACCTCCTCTTCTCTATTACTACTAGAAGAAGGTGCTTTACTAGAGCTTATAATGTTTATATCTTCTATTAACTCTTCTATACTCTTAGCTTCTTCTCTTCTAATAGGCTTTACGCTAGGTAGAATAGAGTCTTCTAGCCTAGTAGCTATAGCGTTAAAGACTACTAGCTTCTTATCTATAGTTCTACTACTAAGCTCTAGAAAGTTAAAGATTCTAGTAGTAAAATCTATAGACTTTTGCTCTAGGCTACTAGTTTTACTAGCTAGGATATTACTATCTCTAGCATAGTTACCTAGTGCTACTTTAGTAGAGTGATTAAACAGTATATCTTCTATATTATTCTCTTCCTCCTCTTCTTCTAGTATACCTTCTAGATCTATATTTAATCTATTAATAATAATATACTTTATAGCTTGTCTATAAGTAGAGATAGAGAGCTTTATACCTAGAAACTCTAGGCTTTTAATACTAAGTAGATTAGAGATATCTTTACTAGTAATAAGCTTATTATTAACTTCTAGTAAATAAGGACTAGCTTTCTTTATATTAAACACCTTAAAGTTTAGGTAGTTATAGAAAGGTATGCCTAAAGTTATATATACTTTTAGTAGGTAGCTAAACTTAGGGCTAAAGAACCTAACTATGTTATTATCTCTATTAGTAATACTATTAGACTTGCTATAGCTAGTCTCTACTTTTATTAGCTTAGTAATGCTATCTATATATAGGTTTCTAGAGCCTAGCTCTAGGCTATTAGTATACTTTAGTAACTCTACCTCTGTGCCTCTAATAGGGCAAGCTGCTAGTAGATAGAAAGCTAGACCTAGTAGCTTAATAAACTCTTGCCTATCTTTTAGATATTTTCTTATATTATAGATATTAAAATCTATACTAGTGCTAGTAATGCTATTAATAAAGAACTTAGAGAAGATAGAGCTAGTATCTTCTAGTCTTTTAATTAGGTAGAAGCTATAGTCTTTTAGGTTATAGTCTCTATTGTTAGTACTATCTTCTAGAAAGCTATAGGTAGGACTAGTATCTACTACACTATCTTCTAGCTTGTTAAAGTCTAGATCTAGATTACTAGGATTAAGATAAAGAATTCTAGAGAATAGAAACTCTTCTAAGGTATCTTCTATATAGACAAAGAACTTCTTAAGCTTCTTAATATCTACTTCTAGACTATTATCTACTATAAAGAGATTGCTACTAATATCTCTTATTCTAGGCTTAGTTAGCGTGTTAGTAGCTATAGCTCTAGTATAGGCTCTTAAAGAGGTTAATTCTTTAAAGCTATTACTAGAGTTAAATGTTAGATTTCTACTATAGTAGTCTAGAAAGACCTCTTCTAAGCTAGTAGAATTACTACTAGTAGTTAACTTATTATATCTACTATTAACTATAGCTATAGAGAATAGCCTAAGAGAATAGATTAGATAAGAGCAATCTTGCTCTATGCTAATAGCTGCCTTAGTAACTCTTGTATTTAGATCTATACTTTTAATAGCTAGAAAAGTAATAATAGCACTATTAAAGCTAGGGTATTCTTCTAGGTTATCTTGTGCTAGAGGCTGCTCTAGCAGCGTATCTACTATAGCTATTAAATACTCTTTTCTTCTAGCAACTAGCGTAGTAAATAGAGTATCTAGTATACTATCTTCTAGGTTTTCTTTACTAGCTTCTAGAAAGTCTTTTATATTCTCTACTATAGTAGCTACTAGCTCTTCTACTAGAGAGGGTACAATAGGTTGCTTACTAGTAGTAGACTTATCTCTAGCTCTTTCTCTAATAACTCTATATAGATAGACTATAAATAGACTAAAATACTTATAGTACTTTCTTTTCACATCCTTACTAGAGAGTAGGCTAAAGTCTTTTAGATTCTTCTCTTTATTAGTAGCTAGTACCTCTGTTTTTAGCTGCTGCCTAAGCCTTCTATTTAGCTTCTCTACTAGAGGTTCTATAGAGTATAGAGTCTCTTCTACTAGCTTAAGTAGATTGTATTCTACTCTCTCTTCTGTAGTAGTGCTCTTCTTTATAGGAATAGTAACTAGCTTAAGTAGGCTATTGAGATTCTTATTATTAAGAAAGAGATAGAACTTAGTTTTACGTATAGTAGAAGGTATCTCTTTATTCTCTAATAAAGTAAAGCTTAGATTAGTAGCATTAGTAAACGCTTCTAGCTCTTCTCTATAGCTATTAATAAGGCTGTTAGAAGTACTAAGAGTAGTAGTAGTAATAGTAGGCTCTATAGCGCTAGTAGTACTACTATTATCTTTTATAATAAAGTAGTTTAATAAATCTTTCTTCTTAAATAGACTTTGTATCTTAATATTACTTTCATAGAAGGTCTTTTTACTACTAGTAAAAGGTATTTCTTTCTCTTTTCTATGCTTTTCTAAGTGTAGGTATAAGCTTTTAGTAGTACTAAAGAGACTATTACACTCTTTAACTAGGCATAGATAACCTTCTTCTATAAGCTTTAGTTCTTTAAAGAAATACTTATAGTTCTCTATAGAGTGTAGACTATTAATATTAGCTATAGAATAGTCTTTAATATCTTCTAAAAACCTTTTTACTTCTCTATCTTTAAAAGAAATTCTATGCTGCTTTATAAGATGCTGCTTAGTTATTTCTACTACATTAGTACTTTTATTACTATTAATACTAGTTAGGCAGCTACTATTAGAGCAGAATAGAAGCCCTAGATCTTTAAAGTAAGATAAGTTATAGCCTAGCTCTATAGTAGGAGTATAGTTAGAGGTAGACATAGTAGTATACTTAGCTAGTTAAATAGAGTTCTTTTATAGTATTTCTATAGGTATATTAGTAGGCTTCTAGTAGAAGATGTAGCTAAGGGTAGAAATAGAGAATACTTACTTTTATAGTATTTAGTAATAGATATAGAAGGTAGAGGTCTGTAGATAGAATAGTATAGTAAAGAGTAAAGTAGAGAGTAGAGTAGAGAAGGATAGTAAAGAGAAGAAAGAAGTGTTTATATAGATAGCTAGCTCTAGCTATTAGTAAGTCTAATTAGCGTTTAGTTACTAGAGAATTACCTTTATTCTTAATTCTACTACTAGTAATTAAGAATTAAACAAAGAGGAATTAGTTAATTCTTCATTATTCTACTAGTAAGTAGAAATAAATAAAAGAAGAATTAGTTAATTCTTAATTACTGCTAGAATAATTAAGAATTAATTAAAGAAGAATTAGTTGATTCTTAATTATTCTACTAGTAATGAGGATTTAATAAATAAAGAATTAGTTAATTCTTAATTACTGCTAGAACAATTAAGAATTTAGTAAAGAAGAATTAGTTAATTCTTAATTATTCTACTACTAATTAAGGATTAAGTAAAGAAAGATATATTAATTGTTAATTTTAGTATAGTAAATAGAAGACTACTAGTTAAGACGTAATAGAAAAGAAGATAATATAAAAGTAGAGAAACTCTCTTTCTATTTTATACTACTACACTACTATCTACTCTTCTATAACCCTAACTACTTATACTAAGGTACTAAGCAAAATACTAAAGGTAAGAATTCTATATACTACTATCTTCTAGAAGCTAACTTCTATCTTTTCTAGATGTCTAGAATTAAGACGAGCTATAAGAATCTTAACTATAGTACTACTATAGCTAGAAGATTTCTTAAAGAAAATCTTAGCTCTTTAGCTTTAACTTCTACCTATCTACTAGGAAAGAATGTTTATAATATAAGAGACAAAGCTAGTAATAAGGTAGTAGGCTTTCTAGGCTACCTAGTTAGCTATAGCAAGCTACCTAGCTTAGTAAACTATATTTATAAGAAAGGTATAGTAGTATAATCTTATAGTAGAAGTATCTATGCTAATAGCAGACGCTAGGCTTAGAACTAGGCTATACTAGGTTCTTTATTATTATAGTAAACTCTTTTAAGAAAGAAGAATACTATATTACCTACTATAATACTAGAGTAGAAGATAAAGTTACTTTAGTTACTAGTAAAGAGTTCTTAGAAGAGTACGTTAGTAATAGACTCTATACTATTCTAGAGCTAGATAATAGGTATGTCTCCATGCTAGTATAGTAACTATAGTAGCTAATAAGTCTAGCCCTTCCTTCTTTAGTAGAGAAACACTAGAGTACCTAGAGAATTTAAAAGAGAAAGAAGAAGAAGAAGAAGAGAAAGAAGAAAGTACTACTAGTGTTACTAGTTCTACTAGCTCTACTAGTATAGAAGAAGAAGAAGATCTTTTTATAGACTATTAAATGCTATAGCTCTATTTTAAGTAGAAGTCCTTTAAGGTTAAAATTAGTTCTAGAATCTTATCTACTTTTTAAAAAGAATAAACTAAGAAAAAAGAAATGTCTCTAGCTATAGTGTAGGTATATAAATAGAAATAAGATAGAATAAAGATTAGTTAATGCTATTACCTTTATAAAAGGATTGTTAGTTCTTCTCTTTAGTTACTGTATGAATAGAAAGTTACTAGCTATTGCTAGTAAAGAATAGTCTTAGAAGAATGCTTTTCTCTATATTATACTTTGTTTTTATCTATTAAAAGAGCCTCTACCTATATACTAGATAGAAAAGATAGAGAATTCTCTTTTCCTATTTCTATATCTTAAGGGTACTTACTACTATTAGCTATATAGAGAAATAGAAAGAATTAACGCTAGTTATTCTTATAGATACTAAGTATAAGAAGTAAGAGTTATTCTCTCTAGATATTCTCCCTAGGTATTCTCTCTAGTTATTCTATCTACTTATTATCTATAAGGGATAGAAAGCTAGTTCTTCTCTCTAATAATCTCTACTAGATATTACTTTCTAGAACTACTATCTCTACTACCCTAGGATAGGCTATAACAGCTGGAAAAGAAGAAAGAAAAGAAGAAGAAAAAGAAGAAAAGAATAAAAAACTAACTACTTATTCTAAAGCGCTAGTTGTTCTTTTAGATAGGTTAGTAGAGTATAATACCTAGTAAATAGCTAGTAGATAGCTATTAGCTATAGTGTTTATAGCTATAGAGATAGTAGAATAACTAAAAGATAGTTATAGATACTAATAAAATGTTATTAACTATTTTATTATCTTCTAAATAAGCTACTAGAAGAGACTAGATCTAGTAGAGATATAGTAAAAGAAGCTAAAGCTTAAGAAATTTCTAGATATCCTAAAAAAGTAGACATCTAGAAATTTCTAGACAACCTAAAGAAGTAGATATCTAGAAATTTCTAGATAACCTAAAAAAGCAGACATCTAGAAGTTTCTAGATAACCTAAAGGAGAAGATATCTAGAAATTTCTAGATATCCTAAAAAAAAAAAAAAGATATCTAGAAGTTTCTAGATAACCTAAAGAAGAAGATATCTAGAAATTTCTAGATATTCTAAAAAAGTAGATATCTAGAAATTTCTAGATAACCTAAAGGAGAAGATATCTAGAAATTTCTAGATATCCTAAAAAAAAAAAAAGACATCTAGAAATTTTCTAGATACGTTACAATAGGCTAGAAATAGCAAGAAGAAAAGAAAAAACAAAAAAGTTTCTAGATATCCTAAATTTCTAGATATCCTGCTAGATAAGCTGTTAGGGTTAACGCCATTGCTTGGTATCTCTAACTCGATGGGGTACTGTAGCAAGTCTGCCCATCCGCGTACAGCATCTCTAATAGCTTTAGCTTTCTTCTGCGGCTGCTTGTGTAGCTTCTGCAAATGGCCCTTGATCTGATCTGGCTATACGGCGTACCGGCACTCTCTGCACACCGCAACCTGGTACTCAGCCAAGTGCTCAAAGTATTAATTCTTGACGCCTTCTGCTAACATGTTGGCAACGTACTGTTCTTTCTGTTCTATGCTGTAAACCTGCTTCTTATTATTAGGTTATATTAAGTCTCGCACCCCAGCTTATGCGCCTGCCCATGTTGTACAGGCCAATCTCCGTCTAGGCTGTTACCCTAGTCCAGGGTCTTAACACAACACGACTGCTTCTTCTTTCCCCTTATCTTCTACGTTAACAAACAAACATGTCGCCATCTAATCTGCTGTGGATCTCCGCGCTGGAAGATGCCGCCAAGCAATTCGATGGCGGGCCTCGGAGCTTCCCCTTGGCCAGCAAGTCTAGCTTTGCCCACAGGCTTGCATACGACCTGCCGAACAAGGACTACTAAAAGCTGTTTTAGAACAAGGCCACTGTCTTAAACTCGCAGCGTGATGCTCTATTCCGCCCACACAGCGCAGGCTGGCTAGTTCCAGACAAGACAAGTGTCTGCAAGCCTGTGTTTGTTGCCTACTCTGTGCTGTCGGCGATATGGCTGTTAAGGGAGACGCTCGCCAAAAGCGCGTTACCTGCTGATACATGGGCGCGGCTGGTCTCTGCAGCACAGGGCCTTGCTAACAGCGCAAGCAACAGCTTTTAAAAGGAACCCCCTTCAGCGCAGCAGCCCTGCAACTTCCTACCGCAGTCAACAAAGCGCGCTGCTGCGTTGAGTTCAGCGCTGCTGTTAAAGCGTCTCCGGCTAGCCACTAAGCCTCCCAGCCTAACAACGCCGCAGCTGTCAGAACTAAACGAGTCTGACGGGTTGGAAGAGCCTGAGCTTAAGGAGCCCGTCTGTGGACAGGTTGGACAGGAGGAACCCGCCCAGATCACAAGCGTCTCTAACAAAAACCGCCGTGCTGAGCAAGAGCGCGCTAAGAAGCTGGAGCTTATGCGAGCGCAGAAGAAGCAGGACCTTAGGTTGGTACTGCTGCCCGAGTTGGCATCCCGCAAGGAACACGGTGCCTATGCCTCCATCTCGCGCCCGGACGAGCTGTTCATTTTATGGATCCTTAAGCAGCTAGTAGGTAACAACAACAACCTGTACAGCAGCGCCACAGCGCCTTACCTAACAGCCTCTAGTATGCTTAACAAGGCCCGTTGCATTAGCAATGCTGCTTCCTAGGTCTTGGCTGCTGCCTTTCTGCGAAGTTGGTGTACACAAGGATCGCCTTTTGCGCAGGAGCCTAAGGAAACCCGCCCGCCCGCTTCCTCCCGCAGCCGCTGGCAGCTGTCGCAGAAGAGCAGCTCCTTGACTGTGCCTCAAAGCGCGCTCGCCTCCGCCTGGAGCTTGTGCGACCGCTATAAGCAGGAGCTGGACATCATCCACATTAAGTACTGCTAGGCCATGGCTTTCCTCAGCAAGGCCTACACCAAGAAGATTGACCAGATCTAGACGCAGGACGCCGCAAGGCTGAACAATAAGGGCAATAACTGATACAGCAAGGGCAAGGTCAGCTCTAAGGCTATAGACGCCCTGCTGCTGTCTGTTACCGCCGCTTCAGGGCCTCAGCAGCAACAGCAGTTTAAGAGGCAGCTGCACCAGGCGCTCCGCTGGTACGAAGCAGCCAAGCGGCTGGGCTGGGGCATGCTCTGCCTGATGCCGCACAACATTATCTCCAACTTGTAGGTAGAGAACAATCTCTGCGTCCCCTTCTGGCACATCTGGCTTAAGTTAGTTGTGAAGGTGAATCTGATAGCCTACAAAGCAAGCATGGCCTTAGACGCCTGGCTGGGCTTAGAGGGCATCTCTGGCAGATCTATCAGCGAGAAGGCAACGCTGTCAATTGAGGCGAACATGCCTATGTCGGCGACGCAGGTGGAGGAGATTGAAGACAGTGAGATGGAGGACTGCGAACACGGCGGTGATGAGGAGTGCGTTGAGCCTGCGCCTGCCCAAAAGACAGCAAAAAGCCCTGCACCTGTCCGTCTAATGCGCCAACTTACTTTGCTTAAGCTTTACAAACCCCAGGCGTAGATCGCATGCTGTAACTAATGTAGTTGTGCTGTGTAGTTTATGTGTTACATTTTTGTGCTGTTATTTATATGTAGTAAACATTGTTGTCCTCTATGCGCTAGCGTAATAGCAACTACAAACACCAAACCCTAATGCTATTAACTACACAGACTGTTGCGCTAAAAGTCACATAGATTATACCTTCTAGTAGCTTAAGAAACATATTTCGCTTTTAAAGGAATTGAATTGTTATGCGTTGAACGAACGTAGTTAGAAATTACTGTAAAGTAAGCGAACGATGGGGTAGTCTGAGATGTACCATAGGTTCGTGTACATCTCGTCCCTAACAAACTCACGCCTTAAAATCGAACAATATATTGTTCGGTCTACCTATTTGGGATAGATGTACAAGGATTTGCTCCTTAGCTAGCTGCTGTAGCTAATATAGCTAATTCTTTGCGTACTAAGCGCAATATAGGCCATGTTGGCATAAACTAGCCTAATACATTTGTTAAGCGCCGCCCTAACCTTAAAGTAAAGTTTAATTGTAAGTACGACTATAAGAGAGCCCTCTATAAGGATCTAGAGATTATATAAGGCTAGTTTAGGCTTATAGCAAATGTTAAAGCTAAGTATAGCATCTAGGATAATAACATATATAACTTTAATAAGACAGGCTTTATAATAGGCCAGATATCTGCAGGAGCAGTTATTACAGGTTTAGAGCGTTAAGGACAGCTAAAGGTAGTGTAGTAGGGTAATTAAGAGTAGACAACGGTTATACAGGGCATTAATGGCACAGAGTAGGCTATTCTACCCTTTATTATCTTTAAAGGCCGCAACCACCTCTCTACCTGGTACAAAGAGGATAATCTGCCCTATGATTAGGTTATTAGAGTCTCTAAGAACGGATGGACTACTAATAAGCTTAGTCTAGACTGGTTAAAGCACTTTAATGCCTATACAAAGACGCGCACCTAAGGAGTGCACTAGCTGCTCCTTATTAATGGCCACAAGAGCCACAACTCCCTTAACTTCTAATAATACTGTAAGGAAGTAAACATTATTACACTGTGTATGCCTCTACACTCATCTTACCTCTTATAACCACTAGATGTGGGTTGTTTTGCTCCTCTAAAGAAGGTATATAGGCGCTAAGCTAAGAATCTTATACGCAACTACATTACTTATATTACTAAAACTAAGTTTCTATTATGCTTTATAGGCGCCTATAAGGAGACATTTACTTCTAGTAATATCTAAGAAGGCTTCTAAGGCGCTGGAATAGTCCCCTTTAACCCAGAACGGGTTATAATAGGTCTTAATGTCCGCCTACGTACCCTACCGCTACCTACTGTAGAAGATAAGCCCTAGCAGTCCTAAACCCTAAGCACTACCCTGCAATTAGGGTCGCAATTAACGCTGGTTTAAGAGAGGATTTAAAGGCATGCAAGCAGCTTACCAACTTTAATAGTTAGAGCCTTTAAAAAGCTTGCTAAAGGCGCAGCTATAGTAGCGCATAAGCTAGTGTTAGCTTAAAGGGAGATTACTAGGCTTTAAGTAGTAAATAAGGCTGCTATGCAACGTAGATCGCATAAAAGAAAGCGGTTGCAGCAGGAGGGAGTCCTAACAGCTAAGGAAGGCCTTTAATTAACTACTCTAACTAAGTTTAGGGCGTGTGGTGATGGTAAGAAGGTAAGGAAGCAAGTACGTGTTAAAGGAGGTAAGGTAACCTAAAGACGCTATAAAAAGTGCCACAATGTAGGGTATAACTCGCGCACGTGTAAAAAGCCTAAAGAAGGTGTTACTAAATAATATTATATACTGTACTACTATAAACAATACTAATGTAGGCCAATGCAAGCCATAATAGGGTAGAATGTTGGTGTGGTCTTGGCAGAGTGGCCGACTCGCCCGTGTGGCCGACTTACCCGTTAAATACGTTACCCTTAACTTACGTCCCAGCCTAAACCTAACTTAGCTACACCGCTTCTATAAATTGTAAACAGGAAATTCTTTTATTTGCTACTACTACGTCTACTGTGTCTACTTAGCTAACAACTGTATAATCTAACAAAACTCTTTAACTAAATTGTTGCTATCTACAGTGTCTAACTGTTGTTTTTTCCCTAAATATTTAATTAACATCCTACCTAGTCCTACATTGTTAACTCTAAGCTCTACTAATTAGGCCTGCTATTAAGCGTTTGCCTCTGTGTAACTAAATACTATACCTGTTAACCCTGCACTTAACACCCCAGTGTACTAACAAGTTATGTCCTCTACTCATTAATATTACCCCTCCCTGTTTAGTTCCTAGCTATTGCAAATCTCTTACAGCACGCCACCGCATAGGAAACAGCCTAAAAACATATTAAACTAAACTTAAGCATCTATCTTCTATACTATCTCCTTTGCTGTTTTACTCTCTGCCCTCTAATACTGCTATATGTTGTGTCTGCTCTACGCGTTGCCTGCTCCCTTACATATCCTGCATTAATTTGCCTACTATGCTAACTGCCTGCGCACCCACTCTACATTAGCAAACTCTTACTATTAATGCTCCGTTAACGTCTGCTACAGCCCCTAACGCGCCTACTCCTGCTGTTAATATACCTGCTACATCTCTTCTTGTTTAGCTTTAACAACGTCTATCTCTTCTCTATTGTTATTCTCTGTTCTGCTCCCTTCTTCTGTTTCTTCCTCTACCACCTCTTCTAACTGCCTAGCTATCCCTCGGCACACGTCGTACATCTCCTTGTTGTCCTCCTCTCTACACCCTGCTCAATCCTTTCTCCCATCCAAATACCTGTCCAACACCTCCCTCTAACAGCTAGCTGCCCTGCTCTTGCCACCTTCCACATACTCCCTTACTAACTACTGCTTAGCTTCTGTCTTGTTGTTGTTGGTGCGTTGTTTCCTATCCTGAATAATTAAAACAGCCTTGCTTTGCAGTCTGTCCTAGCCTACCCTGCTGCTCTCTTGCGCGTAATCTAATATAGTAAACAGCTAATTAATGTAAATAATGTACTGTACATCTGGTATGTCCACGCCTATACCTAACGCGCTTGTTGCTACAATCACGCGCTGCTTGCCTGCTATTAAGTCCGCTAGCATGCTTACCTTGCCTACTGTATCTGCGTAATACGCGTAACAATCTAATTACTCTGCTAACGCCTTTACCTTTGGTTTCGAATTGCCATACATAATAAGCTTGCCTGTCCTGTACTTCTACATCTTCTGCTGCACTATCTTAACAATTATTAACTTAACGTCCTTCTTCTTCTTTGCAGACCAGCTGATCTTAATAGTCTAATACGCCACGTTCGTCCTTGTAGTTAGCTGCTGGAACATCTTAACCTACCCTTGCTTGTAATGCATTTGTTAATACAGCTCGTCCTCTTCTGTTAGCAGCAATGTTGCTGTTAACAACACTATCTGCGTCTTAGCTGCTGCTAGCCTGCTAAGCTGTTGTATCTGCTTGCAGAATGTGTAGTAACAGTTTAATACAATGTGGCACTTGTTAATTACAATACAGTCTAGCTGCCGCGTTACTTACAGCTAGTTTAAAAACGTTGCGAACGCTTCTCCTACTACCAACTTAGGTGTTACAAACACAATAGCTGCTGCGTTAGGTAGGCAGTAACTCTGCCACTCAGCACACAATATCCCCAGCTCCTTACATTACCACATTATGTTATTACGCAGCAAAACTAACAGCACAACAACAACTATTATTCTGCCCTACTCTGCCTACGCCAGTAACATAAATAGCATGCTCTTGCCTGCGCTAGTTGGCATCACAGCCACTACAGGGCTCTCACCAGCAACAATCGCCTTAATAGCCTCCTTCTGCACGCCTCTAAACTTGGCTTTCTTACCCTTTATTCGCTTAAGTTGCGCTGCCAGGTCCATCTTCCTTAACTGCTCCAGCCTCTTAATCCTCGCCTTGTCGGCCTCGCTCTCAAATAGCGCCTTCTTCTGCTTCTTAATGTCTGCCGCTGCGTCTACAGCAGACTGGAAACCTAAAAACTAGTACTAATCAGTGCTTAAGTTGCAGAATAACTACTGCCTGTCTGCTGTAACGCCTGCTATCTCTATAATCCCACACGTGTATACTATGCCAGCTACATACGCACTGTAGCTAGCCTGCTTGTCCTAGATAGTGGCGTGCATATTCTCCTCATTCCACTCCTTGTTCTCCTCTCCCTCCTCTGCTTAAAATGCCAATAATAGCCGCAAAAACCTCTGGCTGATGCTAATTGCAATCTCACGGTATGCTGCAATCGTCAACTCTTACTTTAAACCTACTCTGCTTTCACGCTTCAGTATTTTGCAAAATTGGTTGCTTGTCTACTTCTGTCTGCTAGGGTCCGCTGGCCACATGTGCGATAATATCACCTCCTTCTCCCACACCATTGCCTCCAACTGCTGCTAGAACGGCAGCACTAACCACATGTAATACACTACCAGCTTACCTACCTTACGCAGAAAGTACTAGTAGATGATCTTAACATTGCCGCTTAAAGCATACCCCTTGTAGTACTACATAACAAACACAACTATGCCGTCCTTAATAAAAATGTTTTAGTAGCCCCCCTTAATGGTGTTGCTGTGTTAAATGCTGCCTAACTCTGGCTATCTTGCAGGCTGTCCCTGTACCATGTGCGCTAATGCAGCCAACTTCTCTTAAAACGCAATCACTTAATCCATGTACTGCTCCACCTCTTTCCAGTCAATGCCTAAACAGGTTCCTGGCTTAATAAACCTTTCCCTAGCGCTGTCGTCCTGGCCTACCTGCTTAAACAACTACTTCTCCCTATCTACGGGCATGCGCGTGCAGTGGTCTTTTAGAAAGTTCCACCCTGGCTACTTATCAGTTGGGTTGTCGCGCAGCTGCTCCCACAGGATCAGGGGCACTTAACCTGCTGTCTGCTTGCCGCAAAACAGCAGCTCCTCTACTAGTAGCCGCTTGGCCTCAGCCTGCATACTGTGCACTATGCCGCAGAACTAGGCTATAGTAAAGTGCAAGTTCTTGTACAGCAGCTTATCCTTTCCTATCTACTCAACGTGGCTGCGCAACATAGTGTTGTAGTGCACCTTCAGCCTATACGTGCGTAAGTTAAGCATCTACTACATTAGGCTGTAGCTCCCTCGCACCATAAACCTGTCCATTATCTGCTGCACAAACTCTAAGCAGCCTTTTAGTTAGCGCCGGCTAGGTAGACTGCTGCCGCTGTCGCTCCCTCTGTACGCGCTGTTGTTGTTAAACACCTCCTCTTTAAACAGCTCTAACAGCTCTAGTGCGTGCTGCACGACCATGAAACAGGTGATTTTAATTACAGACAACAAGATTAGCAGGTACAGCTTAGGGCCCTTCCAGCCATCCTCTTTAACGCTGAGCACAGCTAACACACACACCATTGCGCAGTTATACTCCTTACAGCAGATAGTCTGTTTAAGCAACACAATGCAAAAGTCCAAGCACGCTTTTTTAATTAGTCTTAGCTTCGCGTGCTTGGGCTTATGGTCATGTTCAGACAGGTGCTGCTCCTCGTCGTCGTCGTCAAGCTCATCAATCATCATCTTGTCCTCCTCTTCCTCCTCGTCTTCGTCCGCGTCCACTACCTCCATCTCTACCCCACCTACGTCTCTCTCTGCCTGCTCAATTAATGCCTCCCATGCCTCGCGCTGCTGCTGTGTGAAGCGGTACTTAGGGCTCTTCCAACCGTGCTCCCTCTGCGTCTATACAAAAAACATTAGTATCTGCTTCTACAGGTATAATTGCTCTTTAATCAATTTGTTGTCTATATACGCCTGCAGCAGCATATACCTGGTCTAATGCTTCTCTATCCAGATCGCCTCTATACGCACAAATATGCCTATCCGCTCAACAACAGACGCCTGGCTTACGCAGGCCAGTCTGTCTATAGCGTTCTAGATTGCAGCCTTAACAGGCTCCTTGTCCTTCTCTAGGCCTGTGTTAGGCTCCTTAATGCTCGCCAGCAATTTAAGATAATCCAGTTTGTTTAAGTACGGCAGCCACCCAGTCCGCTCCAGCCATAGGGCCGCCTCATCCTTCTCCCTGTCTTAGATTGTTGTCTTTGCCTGGTTCTTGATGTTGGCCTACGTCTTAGCCATCTCCTTGCCCACCCGCGCCTACGCCGCCTTGCCCTTAGTTAGGACAGGCTGCAGACCGCTGTCTGAGATGTAACGCACCTTAAAGTACTGTAACCTACACTAGCTGCCAAACAATCGCTGGCAGTGTACACGCTTGCAACCGTCTCCTAGCTACGCCTGCAACGCCTTTTCTTAAGTCTAGCTGGGGCGCCCTCGCTTCTTGCCTACCAACCACCTGTTGTGACATTAACGCCAATGCACTTTAATTGAATCCTTAGTTCTTGCAATGTGCTGACACCACTCCGTGTCTAACAAACACAGCAGTCTGTTGTTGTAAACTGGCAGCTGTGGGATAGGATTAACGCCATTGCTTGGTATCTCTAACTCGCTGGGATACTGTAGCAAGTCTGCCCATTTGCGCACAGCATCTCTAATAGCTTTAGCTTTTTTCTGTGGCTGCTTGTGTAGCTTCTGTAAGTGACCCTCCATCTAATCCGGCCATACTGCGTACCGGCACTCTCTGCACACAGCTACCTAGTACTCAGCCAAGTGCTTTAAGTACTGATTCTTAACGCCTTCTGCTGACATGTTAGTGGCCTAATTCTTGCTCAATCTAACGTTGCAGTTGCTGTTCTTATTGCTGCGTACGTCGTTACGGCCAATCTCTGTTCAGGCCGTTACCCTAGTCCAGGGGCGCAACGCAACACAACTGCTTCTTCTTGTCCCCCTGCATTGTCTATATCAACAAACAAACATGTTGCCATCTAATCTGCCATGGATCTCCGCGCTGGAAGATGCCGCTGAGCAATTCAATGGCGGGCCTTGGAGCTTCCCGCTGGCCAGCGAGTCTAGCTTTGCCCACAGGCTCAGATACGACCTGCTGAACAAGGACTACTAAAAGCTGTTCTGGAGCAAGGCGACTGTTACCAGCTCGCAGCGTTATGCCCTATTCTGCCCACACAGCGCTGGCTGGCTGGTTCCAGATAAGACCAGTGTCTGCAAGCCCGTCTTTGTCGCCCATTCTGTGCTGTCGGCGATATGGCTGTTAAGGGAGACACTTGTTAAAGACGCATTGCCTGCTGATGCTTAGGCGCGGCTGGTCTCTGCAGCGCAGGGCCTTGCCAACAGCGCAAGCAACAGCTTCCAGAAGGAACCCCCTTCAGCGCAGCGGCCCCGCAACTCCCTACCGCGGTTGACAAAGCGCGCTGCTGCGTTGAGTTCCGCGCTACTGTCAAAGCGTCTCCAGCTTGTCACTGAGTCTCCTAACCTAACGACGCCGCAGCCGTCGAAGCCAAGCCAGTCTGACGGGTTGGAGGAGCTTAACGAGCCTGAGGAGCCTAAGGAGCCTAAGGAGCCTGTCCGTGGACAGGTCAACCAAGAAGAACCTGCCCAGATCACAACTGTCACCAACAAAAACCGCCGTGCTAAGCAAGAGCGAGCCAGGAAGCTAGACCTCATACGAGCGCAGAAGAAGCAGGACCTTAGATTAATACCGCTGCCCAAGTTGGCATCTTGCAGGGAACACGGTGCCTATGCGTCCATCTTGCGCCAGGACAAGCTGTTTATCTCCTGGATCCTCAAGCAGCTGGTCGACGACGACAACCTGTACAGCAGCGCTACAGCGCCTTACCTAACGGCCTCCAGCATGCTCAACAAGGCCTGCTCCATCGGCAACGCTACCTCCTAGGCCTCTGCGGCTGCCTTTTTGCGGAGTTGGCGGGCGTAAGGCTCGCCTTTTGCGCAAGAGCCTGCGGACACTCGCCCACCTGCTTCCTTACGCAGCCGCTGGCAGCTGTCGCAGAGGAGTGGTCCCTGGACCATGCCCCAGAGCGCGCTCGCCTCCGCCTGGAGCTTGTGCGACCGCTACGAGCAGGAGCTGGACATCATCCACATTAAGTACCGCTGGGCCATGGCTTTCCTTAGCAAGGCCTACACCAAGAAGATCGACCAGATCCAGACGCAGGACGCGGCAAGGCTGAACAACAAGGGCAACAACCGATACGGCAAGGGCAAGGTCAGCTCAGAGGCCATAGACGCCCTGCTGCTGTCCGTCACCACCGCTTCAGGGCCTCAGCAGCGACAGCAGTTCAAGAGGCAGCTGCACCAGGCGCTCCGCTGGTACAAGGCAGCCAAGCAGCTGGGCTAGGGCATGCTCTGCCTGATGCTGCACGACATCATCACCAACTTGTAGGTCAAGAACAATCTCCGCATTCCCTTCTGGCACATCTGGCTTGAGTTGGTTGTGAAGGTAAATCCGGTCGCTCACAAGGCCAGCGGAGCATTAGACGACTGGCTTGGCTCAGAGGGCATTGCTGGCGGCCCCATCAGCAAAAAGGCAACGCTGTCGATTAAGGAACACACACCGGCGCCTGCAACACAAGTAGAGGAAATCGGAGACAGCAAAGACATTGACAAGGACGATTCTGACCCCGTACTGTCTCCAGCAATGGTTAAAAGCCCTGTGTCTGCTCGTCTAATGCGTCAGCTTACTTTGATCAAGCTGTGTAGGCCTTAGACGTAAGCACACTGCCGCGTTTCAAGCTGCAGAGTTAGTTTACTCTTCTCCTTTTTGCTTTTTTGTTGTTAAGCCCAACAGCATCACAACATGGACTGTCTGTCTGCTGAATCTGAGTACAATCTAACCTTCTCTTACGCTTTCTGAGTACAAGAGACGTTCTGTCTGCAATTGCGTTTCCCTAGTTAAAGACTATCTATATCTGTCTCCCAGTGTCTGACATTGCTAGCCTAGCTTCTCTTTTGCTTGCAATTCTGGTACATGGTTTCGATCAGCGCATGGTAGTTACACAGCAACCACAGTCTTAGAACAGCTATAGGCACAGCTAACTGTGGCTAACAGTTTTCCTATGCTGCCCGCTTCAGCTGCACATGTAACTACGGCCCATCAGCCGCACACGTGACCACAGTCCAATAGCAAGCGTCTCTACGTCACCGTACCAAAGTAACAGAACGTCAATTCGCTTCCTTGTTCTCCTTAGATGTTCAAATGAGCCACTTCAGCCTGGTGGCTGTGTTCCCGCTGGGCGCAGTTGACCTTAAGCCTCTTCTATTTACAGAACCAGTGAGAGAAACAAGCCAGCCAGATCAGACTACATATAGTACAGACATTCTACCATTAACATCCATTATCGCACAAGCAACTGCACCTGCAGCCTCATCTACACAATCCTTCTAAGACAAAACCCACCTCCGCTCTCACCATGCGCTTCTCTAGCTCTGCTGTTGCTCTTGCTGTTGTCAGCTTTACATCTGCTCTGCCAGCCAACACTTATTCCTCTACTCCTACAAGCTGCACCACTCCAGTACCTTCTTCTACCAGTTGCAGCAGTTCCTCTCCTACTCCTCAACCATGCAAACCTTCCTGCCCGCCTGCGCCCGACTGCAACCCTTCCTGCCCGCCTGTGCCTGACTGCGAACCTTCCTGCCCAACTGTGCCTAACTGTAATACTTCATGTCAAACCCCCCCATCCACCACACCGTGCGATAAACCTACAGGTTCTAACATTGTTAGGCCTAAAGTTACCTCTTAGTATGACGCATAGACTGGTGCCGTCCGCCGTGGCACACAGAACAGCAAGATCTTCAAAAACAGCAGAACAACCAACATCACCACCCTCCTGACCTTTGACTTTCCTTCTAAGTCTGCAGGCAAGACTTGCAGCTTCCACTTTGACCTCTGTTCTAATCTAACAGCGAAGGTCTCTGGCACAGGACAGTTTGACGTCTTTACCTCTCTCGCCCCTGCTGCTGGTAACACGTCTTCCTGGCCTTTAGGTAACTTAAGGGACCAGCATCTTGGTCGCATGACCGCGCAGCGTAATGGCGCAGCAACTTGGGTGTCTAGGTTCCCTACTCTTGGCCAGGGCTTTCCTTGTCCAGCTGGGCAGACATATGGTGGTGAGTTAGTAGGCGTAGGCGACGCTGATTTCATCGAGTGGCTTGCTGGAACCTCAGGAGCATTTATTAGATGGCTGTAGCAAAAAGCCTTAGAGCTGGTGTTAGCAAGCATTTTTAACGTGTAGCTATCTTGCAAGATGGTGTTTTAGTGAGTAGAGAGTAATGCAACCCTACCTTAAATATCTCTCTGCCTTATATGCACTAGCGTGATCTCAATCACAAACACCAAACCCTAATGCTATTAACCACACGGACTGTTGCGCTAAAAGTCACATAGATAGTGATGTTTAGTAGCATGAAAAACATGTTTTATTTTTAAAGGAATTGAATTATGATTTGTGAAACAAACGTAGTTGAAAATCGCTGTAAAAGTAATCGAACGATGGGTAGTCTAAGATGTACCGCAGGTTCCTGTAGATCTTGTCACTAACAAATACAACCTTTAAAATCAAACAATATATCGTTTAATTTACCTATCTAGGATAGACGTTAAGGTTAAAGTCTAAAAAAGGAGGGGACTAAAAAGGCTAAATACCTTTACTTAATTATAATTTTTCCCTACAGGGGTTTTTTAATTAATAAGTGTTTAATGGTTTACGCTAAGGGAAAACATAACCCTACCTTATTCTAAGAAATACAGACTAGCTAAAGCAGACATCTTTTAGCCTATTATAGCTATTTCTAATATAAGGAGATAAAGAAAGTTACACGCTACGTTGTATGGTTACAATTGTAAGTAACGTACTCCACAGGTGAGCGGATCAAACGGGTGAGCGGATCACTCTGCCAAGACCACACCAAACCTCCACCTTACCACGCAATGCCTTAACAACAACATTAATCTACGCCCTTAAGAGAAGCTGCAATACAGCTTGCGCTCTAGGTAATTAAACAAGACGCAATGCTTACCCTGTAACACGCTGCAGCTATATATAACGCGCCTTACAGCACACTACACGCTTAATACACAGGACAACCTGCACAAGCTAATTGTACGCCAGTTCAACGGATTATAGACCAGACTAAGGAGGACGTGATTGCTAAGTACATCCTTGAGCTAGATGCACAAGGATTTGCCCCTTAGCTGGCTGCTGTAGCTAATATAGCTAATTCTTTGCGTGCTAAGCGCAATATAGGCTATGTTAGCATAAACTAGCCTAACACGTTTGTTAAGCGCCGCCCTAACCTTAAAGTAAGGTTTAATCGCAAGTACGACTATAAGAGAGCCCTCTGTAAGGATCTAGAGATTATTAGGGGCTAGTTTAGGCTTGTAGCGAATGTTAAAGCTAAGTATAGCATCTAGGACAATAACATATATAACTTTAATAAGACAGGCTTTATAATAGGCTAGATATTAACAGGAGTAGTTGTTACAGGCTTAGAGCGTTAAGGACAGCTAAAGGCAGTGTAGTAGGGTAATTAAGAGTGGACAATAGTTATATAGGGCATTAATGGCACAGGGTAGGCTATTCCACCCTTTATTATCTTTAAAGGCCGTAACCACCTCTCTGCCTGGTACAAAGAGGACAATCTGCCCTATGACTAGGTTATTAGAGTCTCTAAGAACAGATGGACTACTAATAAGCTTAGTCTAGACTGGTTAAAGCACTTTAATGCCTATACAAAGACGCGCACCTAAAGAGTACACCAGCTACTCCTTATTAACAGCTACAAGAGCTACAACTTCCTTAACTTCTAATAATACTGTAAGGAAGTAAACATTATTACACTGTGTATGCCTCTACACTCATCTTACCTCTTATAACCACTAGATGTGGGTTATTTTGCCCCTCTAAAGAAGGTATATAGGCGCTAAGCCAAGAATCTTATACATAACTATATTACTTATATTACTAAAACTAAGTTCCTACTATACTTTATAGACGCCTATAAGGAGACATTTACTTCTAGCAATATCTAAGGAGGCTTCTAAGGCGCTAGAATAGTCCCCCTTAACCCAGAACGGGTCATAATGGGTCTTAATGTCTGCCTACGTACCCTACCGCTACCTACTGTAAAAGATAAGCCCTGGCAGTCCTAAACCCCAAGCACTACCCTACAATTAGGGTCGCAATTAACGCTGGTTTAAGAGAGGATTTAAAGGCATGCAAGCAGCTTACCAACTTTAATAGTTAGAGCCTTTAAAAAGCTTGCTAAAGGCGCAGCTATAGTAGCGCATAAGCTAGTGTTAGCTTAAAGGGAGATTACTAGGCTTTAAGTAGTAAATAAGGCTGCTATGCAACGTAAATTGTATAAAAGAAAGCAATTACAGCAGGAGGGAGTCCTAACAGCTAAGGAAGGCCTTTAATTAACTACTCTAACTAAGTTTAGGGCGCGTGGTAATAGTAAGAAGGCAAAGAAGCGAGTGCGTGCTAAAGGAGGGGAAGTAACCTAAAGACGCTGTATAAAGTGCTATAACGTTAGACATAACTTACATACATATAAGAAGGCTGTAGAAGATATTTCTAAATAATATTATGTACTGCACTACTGTATACAAGGCTAAAGTGGGCTAATATAAGCTATAATAGGGTAGAAATTTGGTGTGGTCTTAGCAGAGTAATCTGCTTACCCGTTTAATCTGCTTACCTGTAGAGTACGTTAAGTATAGAACAATTAGTATAGAAGAACACCTTCCTAGTATTATTTAGACTATCTAAGAGTGTAATGCACTTAATTGCTATATTAGCCTAAAACTGTCTACTAACTATAAACTTAGGTATTATTAATCTAAACCTTCTATTATAGGAAACATCTATTAACTATAACTACTACTACAGGCATAAGTAGCAGCCTTGCAACTACTACAAGGCTTCTTAGTAGTAGCAGCAGCAGCGGCAGCATTAGCGGCGGCCTGTTCAGCAGCCTCCTGTTTCTCTTGCTCCTCCTAGAGTTGGCTAAGGGTCTTTCTAGTGCCTGTAATCTAGTACTTTAACTATAAAAGAAGTTAGACATTGTTAAAACAGGTTAAAACGTGCTATAATACCTTCTTGCGGGGGGTAATAGGCGCATCTAGATTAGACTTGCTACCGCTCTCCTCTAACATCTTCTTTTGCTTTATCTTAGCCTTAACAGCGCTAGCCTTAGACTAATCTTACTTCTTAGTGTAGATGCTAGATAAGGTTAACTTACGTGTGTAAGTGTTGCTATTATAGAGTATAAGCAGCTCTTTCTACAGTAAATAGTTCCTATAAAGGTTAGATTATGCTATAATAAGCTAAAAAGAGATAGAACGTACTCTTAAATTATACCTAGCAACAAGCTAGCCTAGTTAATAATAGACTTGCCTATTGCAGTCTTCTTGTTAATAGACATAGGCGTAGTAGTAGCAGGTGTTACAGGGGTGGTCTTAACGCTAGCTGCATTAACAATAGCAGTATAAGTAGTAGTAACTAGGCAGCGACTAGAGTAAAGGCGCGCTATGTTGCTAGAAAGCCTTAAATAGCTGTTAGCGTACTTATTAGGGCCCTAAATGTGTTAAAAGATACTAAAACAAGCTAAAAGGAGACAAAACACGTACTAATAGGCAATTCTTGTTGCTATTATAACACTCTCTATAGCAGTAGGCCTAGGCTTCCCTATAGC
This sequence comes from Ascochyta rabiei, assembly GCF_004011695.2. Classification (NCBI taxonomy): domain Eukaryota; kingdom Fungi; phylum Ascomycota; class Dothideomycetes; order Pleosporales; family Didymellaceae; genus Ascochyta; species Ascochyta rabiei. The sequence goes on along the minus strand of NC_082411.1, from coordinate 1,917,445 downwards.
GTAGGCTACCCTATAAAGCTAGGTTAGCAGAGAAACAACAGTCCCTATAGACATTACTATTAGCAATGTAGTAGAGATAGAGCATACAGCACTGCTTAGCAGTCCTACTATTCTTAGTAATGTTAATCTTGCGGTAAGCAGGCATTAACATAACGGCTATAGCGAATAGTAGTTAGTAATAGTTAGTAACAGTTAGTGGTGGGCAGTAGTAGTTAGGAATGGTCTAAAAAGGTTACTAGGGCGTATTGTGCGGTGCTATCTGCTAAAACATGTTAGAACGTGCTAGAAAGACCTAGAAAATCCCTTAGCTATCCTTACAAAAGTGCTAGACAGAATAGGTTAGTACTTACTAAAACAAAGTAGGATGTAGTAGTAACTAATAAAACTAGGGGTATAGATAGCTTATATGCTGCTAGCTACCTAGTTAGAGCTTTAGCCTGCGCAGGTGGCTGCCTAGACCCTAGAGGTAAAGTAAGAGGTAAGAGAGGATTTCTGTTTAACTTTTACTAGGTGAAGGCAGAATTGGTATTAAGCCCTATCTAGCCTTACAAGGTGTCCTAAACGCCTAAACCTAGTTAGTATTAGCTATAACAGGACAGACGGAGTAAACACCTCTAAAGCTAGGCTAAAATAATACAGTATTGCTAATTATACCATTGTTTAAGCCAAACAATCTAAAGAAGGGAGGTATTGTTAGGCGCTGGGCCTAGAGGTACCTCTGCCTGTCTTAGCAAGCTACTATAGGGTTAGTCAGCCCAGACTATATAAAGGTGTTGGAGGTTATTACTAATACTCTAGCAATTAGTCTTGTTACTACACACTACGTACCTTAATACACCTACTATCCTCTTTAACCCTATCCTCCCTTGTGATCGCTTTGTACACTCTTTACACTACCTCTGCCGCCAGCTTACTATCCTTACTAGCTGGCCTAGTAAGTGTCTTACGTCTGTTATAGGCCTACTACTAGCTAATTCTATCTACAGCTAACTGCCTCCCTAGTGCCAGCAAGACCTGCTGCACCTGCGCTAAGCGCTAACGCATTTATTATTAAGACAACAGTCTTTTTACTGCTAATGCAGAGCTCTACTATACCTAGCGCAACTTTAAGGGGTATATCTAGGTATATAGCTTTATCCTAGGTCTATATCTATAGCTAATAGTTATTAAGGTGTCTATGTAGGGTAGCAACGTCTATGTTAATATAGCTAGAACCTAAGGTGTAGATAGTAACAAGGCTAACTAGGGCAGGTAGCCTACCTTTGTCTGTAAGTGTCCTGCCTGTTACTGTAAGAGGCATTTTGCTAATCTACTGTGCACTGTTTAGGCGCCTACTATAAGCTCTGCTAAGCCTATAAGTCTACCCTTAACCTAGCCTACGCTAACCCCTTACTAGCTAAGCAGCTAACCTCTTCTTATATTACCTGTTCCCCCCCTAAGCCTAGTGCGCAGATTGTGCTACCTACTACACCTTTGTCTAGCTGTTATAGTAGTAACTAGTTTAACGCCTACTTTTAACAGTTTGTGTCTGCTGTAGGGATAGCTATTAAGACACAGACTAAGCGTATAAACTAGTTTAAGGAGGTCTAGGCCTATACTACTGTAAGTCTTCTACCTATATTAAAAGTGTAGCTAATCTACCCTAAAGGAGGCTGTTAACTAGGTTAAGCGATTACTTACTACGCCCTGCTGCTGCCTAGAGTACCTGTTGTTATCCTGCCTGTCCTGCTACCTGCGCTCTGCCTCCCCTACTAAGCACTACCCTTTCCCCTACTAGATCTGCTTACCCCCCTGCTAAGTCTACTTGCCCTTCTACTGCTGCTGCTTACTCTTCCTATTAGAGCTGCGTACCCTACGTTGTGGCACTACAGCGTCTACCCCTTGCTCCTTAGCCTAGTTGTAACAGGCCTGCAGTATTACTATTAGTAATAAGAAGGAGGACAAGGAGAAGGACAATTATAAGTAGGACTGCTGCTGCTACATAGTGCGCAATTAGGCCCTAGACGCAGCTGCTGCCGCCTACTATTCCCTATCTAATAAGACTATCTTTTAAGAACTAAGTTCCTGTGTTAGTAGCTAGTAGAGTATAAGAAGTAGTGTTGTACTGTTACTATAGGGGTCCTAAGCTCTCCTGCGCTAGGCACTAGGCCTAGCGCAGCATCTCCTAATAGGACCCCTTAAGGGTTATTATAAAATAATAAAAGTTCTTCTTACTTTAACCTACCTCTTATATTCTGTGTATACTGTTATAAAGGCCTTCTAGGCTGTTATATCCTATAATACGTCTAGAGGCTTCTACGTTAGCTTTATATATCCTTTCTATCTTACTAGAACCTGTAACTTATTCTGTCTACAGGCCTTCTTCTTTTTTAGGATTACCTCTACCTTCTATTTAGCTAGGGTTAGATTGCCCTCCTCTAGGATAACTAGTAGACCTAGTCTACTTTCCTGTAGGCGCTGTGTTAGTAGTAGGTTAGAAGCTATATGTTCTAGCAGGTCTATATGCACTGTCTTATAGAGGTTGCCTAGCAAATCTAGGGTAATAGTTAGAGGGGTAGGAACTGCGACTACTGTGTACTAGGCTTGTAACTAGTTAAGCTTCTAACTTAGCCTATTAGTTTTTATATTGTAGAGGGAAAACTACACCCTATCTCCTACATAGTACTGCTCTACAGGCCTATAGCTGTAGTCTGTTACGTCTTAGGTGTGTTATTATACCTATACTATAGCTGCCTAGGTAAGCTCTATACCCTACTAGAGGTAGTCTAGAAAATAGACTGCCTGTCCCTATAGTGTGTTCTAGCTAATAGTTAGAAGCACTGTTATCTGCAGGAGGTCTATATTATAGCTGTAGAGGAGCAGGTTAGAACTAACCCTAGTAACTAAAGAATTGCAATTGTTAAGAGCTAGTTAGCAGGCTAGAAGGTAGTTAGGCTAGTTATCCTGTTTAAAGTTAACTATAACCTGTAGGACTGCCTGCACCTCTTAGTTAGCACACTCTGTCCCTCTGTCTGTCTAGGGGTAATAGGCTGTAGAGAGTAGCTGGTCCACCCCTACAAGGCTACACAGCGTTGTCTAAAAATGTCCTAGCTAGTCTAAACTGCAGTCTAAGATTATAGCGCTAGGAAAGCCCTAGAACTACTACTATATATTACAGAAGACCTTAGTATAATATTCTATAGTTATAGAAGTTATTACCTTAAGCTACATATACTTAGAGAGGCAATCTATAATAACTAAGAGATAGCGCAGTACGTTCTTATTAGCCTAAGAGAGGTTAACTATAAAGTCTATTAAAATCTAGGACTAAAAATAGTTAGTAATAGGTAATAGCTAGAGTAAGCCCTACTGTTAGCGCTGCGACATATGCGTACTAAAACAGTAGTAGTTACAGACATAATACTAAACGTCCTATAACATCTCTTCCTAGTAGAAGTTGCGTCTAACAATGTAGAATATGGCGTTAGCCCCTAGATAGCCTATTAGGTTAGATTTGTGTGCCCTTTAGATTATTATAGTTATAAGTAGCTCCTAACGCAGAACCTACGTAACCCTACGCTATAGTAACATGCTATAAGCACTAAGCGTGTAATCTACAATTTACTAAGTAGTCTTAGCCTTAGAAGGGAACTAGCAGGCCCTCTTATAGATAGTAGACAGGCGCGCTATATACCCTACGTCCTGCTAAACACCTTTATCCTATAGCAATTGCATATACGCATTAATAAAAAGTAGGAGTGTACTAAGGCCTAGTATACTAACTGCTAATACTAAGACTAGGGTTATTATCCTATAGACCCCCCCTAACCTCCTATTATAGTCCTGTTCCCAGCGGCTTAGCGCATCTACTTAGGCTGCTAGGCGCCCTAGGCGGAAGCGAAGGTAGAAACAGAACTTTAACAGCTCCTCTGCCTATTAGTGCTGCCTCTTACTTAGCCTGCGCGCTGTAGTAAAGTACTAAAGGTTCTTATAGTTAGTTAGGATAGTAAACAGCCTAGCAACAGACCCTAATTTAGCTGCCTAGACCCCTAGGCACTTTATAACAGTAGTTAACTCCTTATTATAGATAGTGTAGTTCTGTTGTTCTATTATAAGTATAGCAGAGTAATATACTACTAGGTAAAGCACCTTCCTATACTATTAAGAAAGGCAGCTGCCTAGCACCTTACTAGAGCAGTCTGCCTCTAATAGTGTGTCTTACTTAGGGTTCTACTAGGCTAGGACTAGTTCTGTTATAAATGCGTTCTTTAGCTAGTAGAACGCCGCGTCATCCTCCTGCCCCTACCTAAATAGGATATCCTTCCCTGTAAGTTAATTAAGTAGGGTAGCAATATTAGAGAAGGCTGGGATAAAGTCCTAGTAGAAGTTAGTAAACCCTAGAAAACTGCAGACCCTGCGTAAAGACTGTAGGGCTTCCTAATTACAGATAGCCTTAACCTTCTTAAGATTAAGACAAATGTTCTTTCTAGCTTCTATAATATATTCTAGGTAGTGTACTTCCTTTATTGCAAATACACACTTCTTAGGATCTAGATGCAGCCCTGCATCGCGTAGGAGCGTAAGGACTCTGCTAACCTTCCTTAAGTGGTCTGTCCTAGACCTGCTACTGTAGACAAGGACATTATCTAGGTACACAGTAGCATAGTTGCCTAATGTCTCCTAAAGCACGCTGTTAATGTAACGCTAAAAGGACGCTAGTGCTCTAGCCAGGCTAAATAGGCAGACTAGCTACTTAAAGAGCCTAAAACAGGTACAGAATGCAGTAAGGTGCTTGTCTCCTTCTGTAATACAAATCTAGTAAAATGCTAAATAAACATTAACCTTAAAGAACTAGCAGGCACCCCCTAGTGTATATAACGTCTCCTTAATAAAAGGAAGTAGGTACTAGTTAGTAATTTTAATACTATTAAGTGCGTAATAGTCTACGCATATACGCTACCTACTAAAGGACTTTTTAACTAGCAGGACTAGGGCCTCTGCTAGGGAAGAGGAGGCGTAGATCTACTCCTTGTCTATTAGTGCTAACACCTGTTTCTGTAGCTTAAGTAGCTAGTCCCTTAGCATGTTGTACAGAGGGCCCTAGGGTAGAGGCTTCTCCTTTCTAGACTAGTTGCGTTGCAACCTTATATAGTAATCTATCCAGCCCCTATATAGAGGAAGGCTAGAGGCCTTGCTCTTATTAAATAGGTCCTAAAACTAGACTAACTTAGGGGGAAGAGGGTCTACCTCCTCTGACGTCCCTTGCGCTCCTAGGGATTAAACTAAGAGGATTTTAGTAATGTTGTAGAGGCTTGTAGAAACAATCTAGTCCCTAGGCAGGCGCTTCTAGAGCCTATTAGCTAGAGTCTTATTAAACTTAGTTACTAATAGGAGAGCTATGTAAATGTTTACTGTATACTATAAGAACTTATAGACTATAAGGTTTCCTGCCTATTATATCCTTAGTGTGCCCTTTTCTACATCTAACACCACACCCTCTTGTTAGAGCTAGGGCTTCCCTAAAATAACATCCTAGCTTAGACCTAGCACTATATAGGCTACAGCCTATAAGCGCTACCTGTCTAAGTTATACCTAAATAGGACTAAATAGGAAATTACAGACTTCCTACTAGTGCCTACTACTTATGCTAAGCGTTATAGCAGCACCTTAATAAAGTCTCTTCCTAAGTGTGCAGTAAAGTTATTGCTTACTACACTAAATTATTTATACCCTAAGTCTACTAGCATATTAGCCTAAATTACCCTATTAATAAATAACAGAATATAGAATAGGGGCTTGTCTATAGAGTCTGTAATAGCTTCTCTAGTAGCCTATAATGCCCCTGTACTAGTAGTCTCCTCTACTAATATACTTCTATAGCGCTCCTAACTTAGACTTATATTAGAAGCAGCTAGTTTCCCCTATATAAACTAGCCTCTTCCTTACCTAAGATTATTACTGCTTATACTGTAGTTACTACTGCGTTAGCGTAATCCTAGTAAATATGTCCTTCTTTACTATAACAGGTATATAGGTTAGCCTCCTAGTATTACTAAAATACCTTATTAGGAACCTACGTAGCCTAGTTAGGAGCAGACTGCTTCTAACCCCTACACTTAGCACTGCTGCTAGTGCAAACTATAGACATAACTGTTATCTTAATATTACTATCCTTATTACGCTTAGGCAGCGCCTAGGTAGAGATATAGCGCAGCTAGTCTTCTATAGCTATAGTCTTAACGTCTACAGTAATAGACTTATACTCTATAACAGCTATATTATAATCTATATAAGTTACTCCTTAGTTTATTACTATATTGCAGATATTTGCGTTTAGGGCCTAGCAGAGCTTTAATAAGCACTGTTCTCTGTTCTAGTAGAGGCTGCCACTTTGCACTAGTAGCTGCTTAAACTAGATAAAAAAGTCTAAGAACAACTTGTTAGGACCTTAATAGACGCTTTCTAGCTTTGCCTAGGCCTGTTCCTAGCTGTAGTTATTGCTATAGCAGAATTCCAGGTATACTAGGAAGTCCTCTAGGCTCTACACACTCTAGGTACCCCTAATCTTATAGAACAGAGCTATATCTTATTATACAGACGTACTAAGCTAGAACTATATAAAGGTAAACATGTCCTATAGCCTACTAATAAAGAATATGTCTACCTGTAGCTTATGTTCTATTATAACCTACTATACCTTAAATAAGAATTTATCTCTAGTAAAGGCCTTGCCTATAGGAAGAAGTTTCCTATAGGCTATAGACGTCTGTATAGAGGTATATAGGCCTAGAGTAGACGCTAAATACAGCGCTTTATAAGGTAGGTTAGGGGCTAGGGTAGACGTTAATAGGTATAGTGTTGCTCCTAAGGAGGATAATAGGACTGTAGACGTAGGTCTAGTATAGGCGTTAGCTGTTTATACTAGAGACTCTATAAAAACGCATATATTAGAGTTATTGCGTTTAAGCAATACTATACGCTTATTAGTAGTAGATAAGGCTTACTATAAGTTTGTTATAAACTATAATATCTAAGCTATAAATTCCTAAAGGGTTAAGGGGACAGATTTATCTAAAGGGTTATTCTAGGAGCTGGCTAACATAGTATAAGTGCTAGCTGTTCTCCTAGAAGAAGAGATATAAATGTTATAGACTAGCCTTAGGGTAGGATGTAATAAGGGTTAATATTGTATTATATCTCTTAAGGAGGTAACACGTTGCGTGTCTTTCTAATATGTCTGTAGGGCACGTGACTATCCTGTCTTGCTTAAGGCTTAGACAAGGTCTAAGCCTATAACACTCTTAGCTATATTACTAACAAATACTCTGTTACAGGAGGAAACAATCTGCAACAGTTCCTAGGAGTAGAGATAACCTAAGATTAAGACAACCTAAGGATCCTCCTCTTACAGGCGTTATATATCAACAAAATTAGCTCTCTAGTAGATAAAACAGATATATAATATAACATACTAATATTAAGTATAAAGCTTCTACTAAATAAAGGGGAAGCTGCAGTATTAGAAATTAACAAATACTAGAGAAAGATTAGATCTCTTCTCTTTACTGCGGTTACTACTAGGCCTAACATTGCCTTTGCTACATCTAGGCTAGCATAGTTTCTAACTAACCCTAGACAGCAGCACTATAACGTAGCAGATTAAGTACTATTATACCTATAAGGAACACAAGACCTATCTCTTACCTTTAGAGGCGGTAAGCACCTAGTAGTCGCTAGTAATACATTATTTGCTAATAATACTCTTAACAGGAAGAGCTTCTAAGGATATACTATTAAACTATACAGAGGACTTATTACCTAGAGAGCTAATAAACAAGACATAGTTACTACATTAATAACTAAAGCAGAGCTACCTACCCTAGCATAGGTAGCTAAGGAAGCTATCTTTATCTTACAACTATTATTAGAACTTAGCAGAAACCTCTTATAATTAACAATTACTATTTAATATAATAATACCTGCACTATCTAATTAATTAATAAGGAAGTCTCTAAACTATAAACTAAACTACAATATATAGACATTTATAACTACTAGCTATAATAAAAGGCAAATAAAGGCACTATAACAGTGACCTATGTCCTATCTACTAAGATATTAGCTTACAGACTTACAAAGGCTCTAACTATAAGCAAGTAGTTAACCTTTCTAAGGCAGCTAGGACTAGAGAAACATACTAAACAAAGAAAGCCAGCTAACATCTAGATAGAATTACTTAACTAAAAGCTAACTAACCTAGAGGTACAATAAGAGCCAAATGTGTCCAGCTTTAATAGAGCCTTAAAGCTAAGGGGGTGTGTCAGATAACCAACCTTACTGAACTAAGCTGGGGTTAACCTTGGCTAAATTAGGGGCTAGCGGCACACACATATAAAATTAGCCATCTAAACAGATAATTATTAATTAACTACCTTTATTATTATCTTTGCATATTAAGTATATTATCTAACACTAAGACTAATTCTTTATATGCCTTTATACCTTTAAGAAGTTAGGTGTAAGTTAGAGTATAACCTCTCTATAAGACCAGTGCTTTACACTTATCTATTTAAAAGCGTTAAGGTAGTTTTTAGTTGTTGTGTAAATCTAGTTATTGCGTATACAGACATGGTAGTATATCTTTTTAATAAGCAATTAACTTATATTACATTAGAAAATGTAATGATGTAAGCTGTAGAAGGTGGCTTTTTAACCTTACTTAGTTTTAACTCGTTTTGGTGTTGGTGTGCGACACGCAAATCGGTGCATTACGCGTACAGACTTGGTAAACAAGCTAGCCTTATCTAGTAAAAGGCACCTCTGGAAACCACCTTCCAATACAACGCACAATAGACAGCTTAGAGCAGTAAAATGCTGCACTCTGCGAGAAGATCAAGTTGATAATGATCTTTTTGGCGATACTTTTTCGTTAAGGTAGTTGGTAACAATGGCGCACTGTCCAACCCCCACGAGATAACAGACGTTGTTAGCTAGGGAGCGGCTTGCGATTGTCAAGCATGGCGAGCTTACTGATTGCCCCAAATTTTACCCCTCCTGAGAACAGACTAAAGCCCTGGATGTTCATTTCCATTTGTACTTGTTAGGACTTCTACTAAGGTAAGATGGTAACCTACTAGTATGTGTCACAACCTACTAGCAGGTTCTATCAACCTTAGTAAAACCTTCCTTTACTTGCCTTTACTTTCACTTACAGAGAGTATAGGCTCTACTACTATAAGTAGGCCTCTCTCTCTGCCCTCTTGTAGCTTGCTGTCTGCTATTTTGTTTACTCTTCTTTCAAATCTACTAGTCCACCAGATCGCTACTTTTATGCTTGTGAAGTCTGCCTTATAGTACTATACACTGTAAGCGCTTCTATATGTGTTTACAGCCCATCTACTCAGCATATTTTCTAGTGGTTGAGCTAAATACACCGCATTGCAATTATGCCTTCACCGGCGAGGTCAGTATTCAGTAGAGGGCGCAGAGTTGCTGACCTAATTCTATGCTCGTACACCGAGGATGCTTGGAGTAATGCTAGACCTAACGACATGATTGTACTCTATCATTAGAAAACAACCAAGTCTAGCAGTTTTACCTTCGTTGCACAATTTGTGTTTGATACACATCTTTCTTATAATGCGCTCCACTTTCAGGATACGCACTTCGCTTCCAAAATGTTTTTCGCTTGTGAAAACTTCCCTTGCCCTCGAAATCAAGACATGATTTCTTCTGAGTTCTCTCTTCCCTACTGTAAAAGTTGACATATGTCTCTTAGTTCTAGTAGTCTATCTGTTAAGCACCAAGGTAGCTTATATGATTGGGGTAGCAATTTTGAACATAAGATAGATTATTGCGCCACAAACTCTATTACAGAGCTAGGCAAGTCAAAGAATGATTATGGATTGACTAGTCAGGAGCTTCGTGATGATCGAAAACGCTAGTCTGCGAAAGTAGATACAGCATTGCCACGGCTATAAGTACAGCTTGCATCCACCAAAAAAAGGTTTATTTTTTCCTCTACTGTTCGTTAAAGAACTGTGAGTACTCATTGACGGCTTTATCAAGTTCTTGCGCACAACGTGATGTCCTCCTTATTGTTGATTCTTCGCGGAGAGGCTAACTTTGGTCTATTTTAAAGTACTGTAGCTGGTATTATGCCGGTGCACAGAGTGACTGCCAAGGCGGTCACTCGGGATGCCCGAGTATCCGGCAGTGCTAGTATAAGAAGGGAGGATAGGAGTCAACAACACCAACACCAGGACTATCATACACCAAGTACAACAGATCTATTGCAACTATGTTTTGAAACCTCTCTACTCCTTAAGTCTATCTGTTGACGGTGTTCTACCACCCCTCTTCTTTCCCACCAACGGGAAGCACGCTTGCACTTGATCAGTATTTTGTTCATTTTGTTCTCGGATGCATAAGTAGAATAGCTCAAATCACTCCGTACCACTCTAATCAGGCACTAACGCGTTCCTAGGCGAACCGCTGGCTACTACAGACGTGCCTAAGCTCAAGACATTTTCCGCGATGGAACTTCATACCTCATCCAATTAATGCTGATCCTTAGATTAGTACCTTTCCTTGCTGCAACAGTATACATGGCACTTGGACGTCTAACTCGTTCTTTTAATGCTACAAACCATTGTCTGACGAAGTCTACGTAAGTTTCCAAGGAATACATCCTTCTCGACTTTGCAATTTTTAGATGCCAGATGGCTAGTTCTGCAGCCCAGACAAGCGGCGAAGAAGAGGCAAGATCGGGAATTCTAATTATCGAAATAAAATTGGTGTTCAACTTGCCGCTTTTGATCTGTTCCTTTTCATGGCTGCTGTATAACACGTACGGCTCAATCATGTGTCCACAGGGGTATCTGAGAGGTCATAGGTGCATTGGAGAAAGTACCTGTGGGCACTGTGTGCGGTCAGCGTTTTAGTAATCGCTTGAAGCATATTTTGGCTTGTTGAGTTTGCCCAGGGTTCTGAAGGGTTTATTTGGCATACAGAGTGGCTGATGTACGCCTTCCGTCATCGCTTCTTCTTGCAAGTGCTGTTAACTTTGCTGTGGTGCATCCTGGTACATTGTTCAGGCAAATTGAAAAGATGGAAAGCACAGCTTTTTCGAACATCGACGATGGACATGTGGTACTCAACTCACATCGGAAGCAGTGATATGGAATATAGGAGTGAGAAATGAAGGGAAAGAGATAGAAAATTGGATAGAAAATCCATGACTAGCAGCCTTTTTATATCACGAATTTATTCCACTTTTTCTCCTGTACTGGATCCAGACAAACGCCGAGCTAACAAACCCCTCAGTTGCTATCTCAGTTAATCTGCTCTGCACCGTTATTTTGCACTGAATCTATGAGCAAGAGTCTCTATACATCATATCACAGTTGACATTTCAGCACTCAGAACGCATAAGGACATTGCTTCCCATGTGGTTATGCACAAGAGCATTGCAGGTACTAGGGGTCAGCGATTAACTGAGCGGGATCTTGAAGACTTACTGCTTTCCCAAGACTCGCTTAGCCATCGCAATCTCCATGTCAATCTCGATAACGTGAAGCATTTGCTAAAATATATCTTGGTCTGGAATTTTGGCAACAGCCTCGAAGTTTTATTCAATTCATGATGAGCGTCAAGTGCTCGAAATGAGCAATCGCGCCTCGTTGTGCAGCCGGATTTGTTCGATTACTCACTCCACCTTCGAAAGTTCGGAAGTTCGGACACTCGGGCCTTCGAGCTGACTACAAAGTTTGAGAACGACTACGGCCTGTTAACGGAACGACAGTCGTGCTCGATGATACTGTCACCGCACCAAGCATGGTATCTGTAAGCGAAAATTTGCACAGTTTACAAAAGTAACAAAACATTGCCGGTGCCTTATTCTACACAAAACGAGTCTTTGTTCGGCGATTGATTAGTCTTAGGAGTGACCGTGCGCACTGGACTACCCACAGTCTCACCTTGCATGTAGAGCCGCTTCGAGCGAAGACTAAACTGTCGAAAACTTCCTTGGATTCATGATCTACTTTACCGCCTTAATGGGCTTCCACGAGCGATAATGCCTTTTCCGCTGCCCGTGCAGGGTATGAGTTCCAGGCGAAAAGCCACATGTTTTCAGGCAATTCTGCATCGGGAACGAATCGGTGCAACTCGTCCATGACCAGTTTACGCTCACCGTCGGCCACTCTAGACATAAACAGGATAGTGACAGACTGCTTGTAGCGGATCTCATTGTAGAGACGCAGCTTCTCTTCGATCTGTTCAGGTTTTGTGTCTGCTGTGAACAGCGCTCCAAGCGCCGCCGCATCCTCAAAAGCTTGAGCACCTCCTTGTCCCTGGTCTGTCAAACAGGAGTCAGCGTATGGGCTCTATTGCAGCTGCGAGCTCACGGAGATTACTTACGGGGAAGCGTAGGGTGCGCCGCATCGCCAATCAGACCAAGCCTACCTCGATGAAAAACAGTCGGAGGATCCCTAGATGCGAGGCTCCATAGCTTTACATCTTCGGCCAAGTTACATAGCTCTTGCAGCTCAGGGCTGAAGCCCTTGACCACTTCCAAAAGGTTGCTCTTACTACCAGAATTTAGCCAGGAAGATTCTTCGACTTCTTCATCTCCTCCACGATATATCGCTGCAAGATTGAGGAGTTTTCCAGACCGGCAAGGGTACAAGATGATCCGACAATCTTCTGTAGCGAAAGTATTAAGTGATTCCAAGCCAACCCGATCAATGAGACTCTTAGTCAACGGGTTGCGCATGGCCTTTTCTGTAGGGACAAGAAAGCGGAAACAATTTTGTCCAGTGCTGACTCTCTTTTGGGACTCAGGTTGTACTTCTCGCACGGTCTTAGACTGTTGCGGATGTGTTAGAGGCAGTGTGGCCGACTGCATTGACAAATCGGACTTACATGTACGCCATCTGCACCTATAATTAGATCAGCTTGGAATTCCCTGCCATCATACAGCTTTACCTTGCCAGATTGCACGTCCTAGTCTACAATTCAGCCAAGTCAACAGTGGCTATTGTGACAGAGGATACTCACCACACTACTCACACCACAAGACAAATGAAGCCTTGGCTTCCTAGCCTCAAACCCCTTTTCCGCTAGTTCCCGTAGTTTGTTGTGCAGATCAACGCGATGCACGAGCAACCACTCGTCTTTGATGTCTAGCTTCGCCTGGAGATCCTTCGTCACTGCCGCTACTGTAACGAATTCTCCGCTAGCCTTCCAAAGGCTAATATGATTGCATGGACTGGGGTCCATTGACTCCAGATCGCAATCCCAACTTTTCAGGACTCTTGTCGCGTTCGGAGCAAGGTGGATGGCTGCACCAACTTCATTGTGAAAAGATGACTTTTCGAAGACCTGCTGCCACGTCAGATTCCGGGCGCAGAGAAGGCTGGGACGAAATCATGGCTTACATCGACATCATGTCCAGCTCTGGTGAGTGCAATGGCAGTCGCCAGCCCTCCAAGACCTGCACCGACGACAATAACTTTCAGTGGCATGATTTTTTAAGTTGATTTCGTTGATCAGACTGTGCGCTTTAAATGGGATATGTTGGCGGCGCTCCCCATTTATGGTCACCGTTGTTATATATCCGACAAAACTGCTAGACTCATTGACGTCACCAGACAAGCACAAACTCCACAGGTAGCCCCATAGGTACGAAGGAGCTAGTATGTGGTGTTGCACCATATCTCATACCAACCTAGGCCTATTTGGCGCAAGATCAGATAGATTCTTATTTAATCTGCGTGTCATTTCCTTGGCGTTTGAGCTTGTACGGCGCTAGTTTTCAAGAAGGAAAGCCGACAATGCACAGTCTCGGTAGGCAGAACGCTCCGAAAATTGCTAAGGTTGTACGATGGCGACTACCGGTAGCGTGACGGAGCGTCCCAAAGTTCCGCCCTCGCGCGCCCGCAGAGGAAAACCACCTCACTTACATCTCTACTCCAGACACAGCCCCGGTTTTTGTTAGAAAGCACGTGTACAAATAGTCAGCAACCCATTTAATTAGCGCATTTGTAGAATACCGATTGACTCAGATAGCTGCTAGTTATTGCAGGCACATCGAGCATGTTTCCTTGTTGTAACACTAAGCGTCCTGAACTTGGGTAGATCTGTCGTTGGGCATATGGCTGTATCCGAAATATACTTGGAAGCCCCTTACTACGTTGCAACTTGTAGTGTTGAGCCTAGGGATGGGCTGCTCTTCATCATCTCCTACATTAAGCTGTATTTCTTCGTTCTGACTAGCTGAATACACCCTTCTTGGAAGGCCTAGCGAAACCCGCATTTGGCGATACTGTCCCTTCACTATCGCACAGATGAGCACCAGAAGCAACCTCAACCCCCACTTTCTGGCCCTCGGCCCTAACTTGCCCGAAGCCAGAGTCATCTGAATGCCATTTGTGCCTGTTTGACCTTGCTTCGGAAGCAACTCCTTCGTATCGTCCGCATCAATCAGTGTGTCGGACATAACTTTCATTTCCCAAGCTCGGCCGATGCATTTTCGTATCCACACATGGTGCCCGGGCCTTTCGCAAGCATCGCGTCGAGTGATGTGCGGCCGATAGTCGTCATGAGGAGCTGGAGAAGGCTGCCATTGATTGCTGAGATACCGCGATTCCGTATGTATAGAGCGATGAAGCTTACCAAGGCTAGGAAGATAGTGAGAGCGAGGGACAAACCATAGGGTGGGAAGAAAACAAGTTTGTTATGGGAATGGTAGATGCTGAAGGTGCGTGATTGGGTTCCGTTGACGTTGTCGAATATCTCCCTCAGAGAGAGCGCTGAGATGGTCGTATTGGCAAGACGCTCTTCAGTCATGTCCGGATTAAATGAAGGGCAGAAGATTTCGCCTGGTCCAGCGAGAATCGCCGTTGAGAGACACAAAGCGGTCATATCTTTAGACCTGGTAATGTCATGCACTTCACACCCATATTCTTCGGTTCAGCAGACAGCCATCTAGTTGAAGCAGACGTAAAGGTTCAGGATGTGCACCCAGTATACTGAGAGCGCGTCAGCGTCATATCAGACAATTGCATAACTCTCTGGCGACAAAGGATGGTCCAAGTACAGAGCTGAGGCAAACGAGTGGTGCCATTATATGTAAGTAAAGTATTAGACTAGAAGATGACCAGGTACCAAGCAACAAAACACTGATCAAGAAGATCAAAAACAAACAACGCTGTCTAAAGGCTCCAAAGATCCATCGCTATGCAACATTCCATCTTGAAACCTATCTGGTATCCTGCAACTACCTACCGCTTAGGCAGAGGCTTTGACAAAAGCCGGGTCGCAGATGACAGCACTGGTGTTAACATTGATGTTCTGTCCCTGCGCGTTGATGAAGGTCCAGGGACCATTTCCACCGTCAGCGAAAGTGATGTCGACATTAGCACCACGCTTGCCAGTGACTGGCGCACCGGCAGCGTCAAGGACCTGGCACCTGAGATCCTGCTTCTTGACCGCAGCGTCAAGAGTAAGCTCGAAAGTGTTGATGCCTGGTCCACCCACGCGCTGGACCTCGCGCACAAGGCCACCCTGGTTGAAGGCGATGTTACGTGCCAGCTCGCTGAGACCGGAGATGCGGGCGTTGATCTTGGGCTGCTTGACAATGGTCTTGTTGGCGCGAGGCGCTATGCCCTTCACGAAGGCTGGGTCGCAGATGATGGCGATGACGTTCTGGGCGCCGCCCTCGAAGGACCAGGATCCAGCATCGCCGTCAGCGAAGGTGGTGTCGCGGTTGGCGCCGCGCAGAACGACAATGGGCTTGTTATGTTCGTCGCGTACTTGGCAGCGGAGGCCTTGCTGCTTGACGCCTTTGCCGACTTCTAGAGCAACAGTGTCATAGGGACCGCTGGAGCCTACAGGGCGCTTGACTTGGCGTGAGCCCTCCTCGAAAGCGGTCTGAGTTGCTAACTCGCCGGGTCCAGAGAGTTGGACTCTGATGGAGGTGTCTGAAGCTTGGCGACGAGCTGGTTGTGCCATAGCAGAGGTGGCAAAGAGAGCGCTGAGCAAGATGGTAGAGTACTGCATGTTGATGGAGTTTGGGGTTTTGTTTTTGATTTCTAAGAAGATAGAAAGAAGATAGACTAAGGGAAAGAAACAGAAGAAAGAGAAATCTGTGACTGAGTGTGTTGGTGAGTGATTCGGTGTGATGGGGAGATGTTGGACAGCGGCAACCTCATTGTTTTATAGAAGCCAGCTTCACGTCATCTATGGTGGCGCACACATTTTCTGCTGTCGCTATACATATTCACCGCTTACACAGTGTTGAGCAAAGAGTGACTGCGCACAGCTGCTCATCCTCCAAGTCTTGGCCGCTGACAATGCTGCCACTTCAAGCCTATGAGATCCAATCGCAGCCGCGTGGACATAACGTCAGCCTTCCCCGGATCGTCCATAACCGAACTAAGCCCCTAGAAAGCTGAAACAATCGTACGCTGTCAGTCTTTAAAATAGTCGTTGATTTCTAACGCAGCTGTTCTTGGTACTACTGACCAGAGCAACGCGTGTGCATTCTTGAATACTTCCAGGCGCTTCCATACGGCCCCAGAACGCCACGTGATTCTCGATCAAGAATCCATGATAGAAGGGCTCATCTGACTGGGTACAGTGCGCCTATTGACCGACCTCAAGTGAACATGGGCTGTTATGTTCCAAATCATGAGGCAATACACACCACATGGGACAGTGGAGAGCAGTTATTATGTGATCATTTTACGTCATCAGCGTGATACAAAGTCTATTTTGGACTTGGTGGTAGCTGACACAAGAATTAGCACACTTCAAAGACAACAAACAATCAGACCGGTGCTTCTTGCAGCTTGGACAATATGGCGAAGACAGGTATCTTCGTTCACCCAGTCCGCGCCGGGAGAATGGTGCAATATGGCTTGTATGCCTGTGTTGGTTAGGTGTCATGTGGAGTGGACTGCTGGATCGCCACTGTGCATGTGACGAGCTCCCCCTCATCACGGTCGACGAGCTCTCTGTGTGGTTCCCAACATGCAGTGCATAACCTATCATCCAAACCCGGTGTCAGTGGAAGTCTATTTTAGCATTCTAGGGGTATACTACAAACACATGGTGCCAGCTAACGATGCCAGACAATTTCAAGCGTGCCTATCTTTTCATGTACAAGACCACCGTCTTCATGGACTATGCATGAACGGGATCTGTCTGTACAAATCATCAAACTCCTTCCCAATCCAGCCGACCGTCTTCCCTGCGCGGCCCACAACGCCCAACCCCCCAGCTAGCCAGAGCGCGGCGACGGCCGCGGCAACGCCGTTGATGGCGTACCAGCGCCTTTTCTTGTCGAGATCTTTGTGTTCCGAGTAGGGCGAGACCTGGCTTGGCTTCCGTCCTAGCCACTGCGCAGCGCCCCAGACAAAATGCCAGACGCCCGTGCCGACGAGGGCGGAGAAGCCGGCGAAGGACAGGAAAGGGTGGGTTGCGAAGCCATGGCTGATGTAGGAGAGCGAGATGAGGCTGCTGTCGCCGTGCATGTACAGCGGCAGGATGCGCGTAGTCCAAACGTGGAACGAGGCTAGCGGAAGGAGAATGTAGCCGAGGAGTGAGGTGCCTGATAGAACGGGCCAGGGTATGGAGCGCTTGTCGGTGCGTGTCTCGGCGCCGTAGCGCTGCAGGGCCTGCCGCCGGCGGTACAGGCGCAGAGCGATGCCGCTGGTGATGTGCGCGAGGAGTGGCAGCGCGACGACGATGGGTTCGGCGATGCTGGACTGGTAGTAGGGCCGTGTGAGCAGGAGGTAGCGGTTCGCCTCGGGCACAGAGCGTGTGGCGAGGGGGAGCAGGGACGTGTTGGCGACGTGGAAGGCGGTGAAGACGCCGAATGCGTACGACGAGTACTTTTGGACTCTGGTCACTGATGCGTGTCAGCTTCTCTGTGGGCTTGTGTGAACGAGACGTCGACGTACACCACCACACGGGCCCATGGCTCCCGCCCAGCCCCAACGACGTCGTCGTGCGCCGCGGCAGCCCAAGCTCTTCGGGCGCATCAGCACTCGCACCGCCACTGCCGCCATTGCCGCCATGGTCGGGCTTCGAGGGAAAGTAGCCGTCTTTGCATTCCGCGGGCGTCTCGTCGACGGGGCTTGGCTCGACCTCGGTCAGGCCCATGACGCCGGCCTCCTCATCGGCGAGCGTGGGCAGCGCGGGCGGTTGGGTCGCCATGGTGGATGTGACGGTGAAGCGGTGAAGTTGCTGATTCAATCGACGTTGATTCGGTCATGTGCGGTGTGGGTCGGCCGTCGATGCGCGGCCGAGGCTGGGGTAGGCAAGCCTCACCACGACGACGTGCATCGACTACAACCACAACTACAACTCCCTTTCTTAACCCACAGACATGCATCGACGACAACACCCATCGTAACCAATAGACGTGCATCGACGACAACACCCATCGTAACCAATAGACGTGCATCGACGACAACACCCATCTTAACCAGCCGACGTGCATCGACGACAACGCCCCTCGTAACCAATAAACGTGCACCGACGACAACACCCATCTTACACAACCAGCCGTACACGCTGCCAAGATGCCTCCACGCAACAACCCCGTCCCCAACGCCATGCGCCTCTTCAACTGCGCCATCTGCGACAAGGGCTACCCGCGCCAGCTCGACTACGAGAACCACCTGCGCTCTTACGACCACAACCACCGCCAGCGCCTGGCTGACATGAAGAAGCTGACCGCCAGCAACGACGCCGAGGGCGCAAAGCCAAAGCAGGGCCTCGAGCTGCAGCGCATCGAGGGCACCAAGGGCGGCAAGACGGGCAGCGGGAGTCGCTTCACCAAGATTGGCGCCGCGGCTGCGAGTGGCGGGCTTGGCAAGGGCTTCACCAAGATCGGCGGCGGCTTCAAGAAGGTGGGGACTGCGGTGGGGAAGGAGGCGGAGAAGAAGGAGGAGGATGGGAAAGGGGAAGAGCCTGTCAAGGCCGAGGCTGTTGCTGTGATCGAGACGGTGCAAGCGCCGCAGTCAGACACGCAGCAAGGCGAGGATGTCGTAATGGGCGAGGTGGATGAGGAAGAGGCGATCACGTGGGAGGAGTACGACTTCACGAAACCAACTGGATGCGACCATGTAAATTGCGCTGGTTGCAAAACGGACGGCATCTGGAATGGCACCTGGGTCACCGTTTGAATTGGATCCTTAACCATCGTCAATGGCACCTGGGCCACCATCTGAAATGGATCCTCAACCATCGTCGACGTCATTCGTTGTCTCGCCCTCGTCCTGCATCTACTCTTGCTTGGACCTACCACCCTTCCAGCGCTTCCAGATCGCAACCATTCCCAGAACAGCAGTCGGCACTGCCCACACGCCACCAAACACGATAATCGCCCCGTAGCCTCCCATGGCCGCACTTGTGAGCGTTGCGAACGCTGAGCCCGCTGCGACGCTGCCAATACCGGCATGGATGCCTGCAGCGATACTTCCTGGCTAAGAGTTATTCATGCATAAGCCGAGCCTATCGGAGAAACTTTACCTGCTGCGATACCACTAGACGTAAACCCCACAGCGCCGAGGATAAATGGAGTGCAGGCGAGGAGAATGAGCGGATTGATGATGGCAGCTGTCTCCCAGGGATGTGCTTTCACCCATTCTAGCGTCTTCCTGCCCACAACCTTCACATCGACGCCAAGCTTCATCAGGGCGCCCATCGAGTGCTGAAAGGTGTCCATCTCCTTCTTATTCAAGGCGCGCAGAGCTGTGCTGAGATGGGCGCTAGCTTCGTACTGAGCTTCCGGCGCGACGTTTGCGGTACGGATGATCTCAGAGACTGGATCGTCGTGTTGGATACTTCCAGACGCCTTTCTAGTCAGATTCTCGTCCTCGAAGTCTCTGTTGACAGTATCCTCGTTTCCAGCTTGACCTTTGGCTTTCTGGTCTGCAGCTGCGCGGGCCGCATGGTCCCTCGCAAGGTCGTGGTAGTACTTCTCGATTGATTTGCCTGTCAGTCCAGCGTCTTTAGAGAATACTTTACCCATGGTGGATGAACGTGGTGCAGGTGATGGTCGTTGCAATATGTGTAGTAGTGGGCAGATCTCCAGCCAACAACCTACGCGCTCGCGCTAGCGCAAGCGCTAGCGCTAAACTCCATGGCTGATTGCTTTCACCGTGAAGAGCTGGTTTGCCATTCGTCTGTGTCATGATCGCATTATACGATTAGAAATCATCTGTGCATAGTGAGGTGAACGTGTATGTGAGTGCAGTGTTTTGTGTGACCGCAGTCCCAAGTTGCTCTTGCCTCCAGCTGCGTGCTGGGCCGCGCCTTCCAAACAAACATCGACGCACTCTGACATCACTCACCTCACACAACATCTACCCCAGCCAAGCAGAGTACCTTCGATACGTCACAATGAGCCTGGACGATTTAAGCGTTTTCAACGCGTCGGTCTCCGAGAACTCAAACCACCAAGAGCTAGATGCTGCCCTCGCAGCGCTGAAATCGTTGTATAAAGCGCCAAACAAACTCAGCACTGACCTGCATGATGATACTACCATGCCGCCTATGGAGCATGCCAGTATCCGTCCAGCGAGGAAACAACAGCTACTTGAACCTGGAGGTAGACCGCCAACAATAGATGTGATGGTTGCATGACTCAAAATCTCCAAATTCACTGGACGCAAAGACGAGCCCGATGGATGACGAGCCATGGGCTTCAACAGGATCAAATCTAATGCCGCTTGGTGTACAAGAGAAAGCAGAAGTATAGCTCCTCACGACCAAGAGGCAGTTCGGCACTGCTCATGTGCCCACGCGATTAGACAACAGCCAGCAGTCGTGCTAAAATCACCTACCAGGTTCTTACCACCCGAGAACGGCTACTATGATCAAACCAAACTTTTGCAGGTCTTCGAGTCCGAGAATACCTGTAAGACAGGGAACTGGTGTGGTACCTGCTAGACTTCGAGACACTGCGGCTCTGCAGAGTATCAACGCATCTGCTCCCTATGTGGAACCAAGGAACATCCCGGGCAGGTCTGTACGATCGGACCTACAATCCTTATAAGGGCTAATTGATCACAATAACAGTTTCCTCAGACCTGTCCACTCCTGTACTGCTCAACATCGTGGTAAAAGAAAAGGCAGCTTGCGGTACCGTCTGATCGTCATATTCGGCCAACCGGAAATGACCTGTCGATACTCCTCAACCTCGGAATGGTTCAGCTATCGTCCAGTACGACCACTCTAATTTTCGTGAATAGAGCTCACCTAGGCGTTATGAGTTTCTATAATGACCAATGGCCTTTACTGCTGATGGAGAAGCCAACATCGACTGGGAGATCTTCAAATACCACAGCGGGTTCCAGAACAATGGCCAAAGCCGTCTCTGCTCAGCGACTTACAGCACCTACCATCTCGACTAACGGACATTCGATCAAGTCTTTTCTGGATCCACGGCTTTACCATCGACCATCGTCACCTCAGATCCGAATCAAGCACTGGTTCCAGATGCTACTCTGTCGACAATGCCCACCCAAGGACTTGGCGCTATGAACGTTAGACCTGAAGCGGAAGATCATCTACAGAAGCTAGAAGAGGATGTTCTGAGGCTCAGAATGGAGAACATCATCAAAGATAGAGAGATCAGGGTGCTAAGGAGCGAGGTCGAGCGATCGCGTGTGGCTTGACGGCGATTTCCAGACAGAAAACAAGCGACCAAGACTGTGTAGAAAAAATGCTCTTTTGTCAGCGCTCCACTAAGTTCGCGGACGCCGAAGTTGAAGATGAATAGCCCATTGGAGAATTGAGAAAGGTGTCGGATGGCGATATCGTAGATAGACGTATTAGTGTTTAGGGAGAGCAGTAACGGCGTAGACTGCGAGCTCGGGGTCATCGTACTGTAATGGAACTAGGCTGCATCAGGCGCAGTGCTTATGAACTCCAAAGCGGACCTTTTCTCTTCTCGAACTCAGCCACCAACATGCACCCACCTTAAAGAGATACATGCAGTAGGCAAAAACACTGTGCGATAGCTGAAAGAATCCGAGTATTGTCATCTCGCTCTTGGCTCGGCCTAAGGCGATCGACGCGAATCTACAGCGCGTGACGAAACAGCTGGCGCGCAGTCCGAAATGTGTGCACTTGGGCGCAACCTACTTTGTACTTGGTGAATCCAAGCGCCGATTGCTGGATGTAGGTGGTGATATGTGGCCCAGGTACCCTTGTCGTTCGGGGTTCTCAAGGCTCAGCATGGTTGGACTCGGCGATCGTGTAGCACAGCCCCATCGTCGAAGTCCGAAAGTTGCATGACTGCTGAACACAACACGACTTGACAGCAGTCCGAACTACTGTTCTTGGTAGCCAGATAACGCTAGAACCTTGGTTTCGCTAGGGTCTGTCAAGCTGCGGCTGCAGATTTTGTCCGACCAGAACTCATACATCGGGTTCCGTTTTGCAGCACGTCAAAGCCAAATAGTATATGATGTGTTGCATACTCTCAGTACCCTCAACCCTCAAGCAATATATTCTCTTATCCCAAGAGCCGGATCTCGAAAGGACAGCCACTCATTTGAACACCTTAATCTTGCTTGACCACAGTCTCTACCTAAGCAATTTCACCAGATATCCGATCATCCAACGACTCTAGTCTACCTTTCGCACAAACCCACACAAGATGTCTACCTTCGACAGCTTCGACCGTCTCGCCATGAGCGAGGCGCAGTTCCTTCGCCTGGCTGAAGTAGAAATTCAGCAGACACAGCGCCCTCACCTACGCCGCGGGCCATCGTTCGCCGAGAAGTACCTTTGGAAATCCCCATCACTTGGCACGACGTCCCTCCGCCGGGACACTGCATCGCCAGGCGCCTCACCTGCGCTCTCAACCACATCTTCATTCAGCTCCCCCAAGATGTCCGCCTCGAATGAAACCTACTTTGGCCCGTCGTCTGTCAGCAGCCCCAGCATGGGCTCGGGCTGGGGCCTTGGACTCGTGTTCAGGAAGCGAAGCAACACAAATGCAAGCAATGCTAGTAGCCCGAGTATTGGCGGCCGCACGCCTACGCTAGGCGCCGAGAGCCCGAAGATGGGAAGCGGCAATGTCGATGCACACAAGCGGAGCGGAAGCGGGAGCAGTGAGGGGAGTGGGAAGGATGAGTTTGGGCTCGTAAAGGAGAAGCATATCTCGCAGCTTTTCTAGATGTTGGAAGAAGGCCTCGACTTGTTTGATAGGTGTTGTGGGACTTCGTGACTCAGGAGAGTTGGGTGATGCGATTTCTGGGCTTGCTATTACCTTCGATATACCTCTGCGCTGGGCGTCTTGTCTTCTGTTCGCAATGCGATTTTTCTTGTAGACCTTCTGACTAAACTTGCTCATGACCTTTACTCCTTTGTGGATTGAGAAAGCCCGCATTTAACTTCACAGAGACTCCCTGAAGAAATCCGTCGTTGACACGACGTTTGCACTGAGGGCTCATTGATCACACCATGACACGCCTTCTCGAATCCCGAAGCAAGCTTTTCAGTGGCCTGCTGGCATTTTTCCTGGCTATCAACGTTGAAAATGCCAATGTCTGTATTCTTTTGTGAATTTGTGAGGAACGTGATCTGACGCCAAGCCTCTCGCAAACGTACCCCAGCTTAATTTGCGCGCGACTTGCATTTGAAGATCTCTAGAGATTGCTTGCCTTTTCTCTAAATTGTGATGATCACCAGATGGGCCCGCCCAGCTACAAAGTTCACGATATCGAAGTGCACATGAATAAGCTCATCAGGTACATCTAGGCAGCTGCGTAGAAACGACTTACTCTGCCGCGATTGGAGGCCTGCTTTGAGTTCGTTCCGTAGATTCGTCTAATTTGTTCACGCTAGTTCGGCACACGACTCTATACCTCGAAGCGTCTGCTGCTTCTGATACCAACAGTTGGAGTTGATGGAACATACAGCCTATTACTTGGCTCCAGAAGCCAGCGATTGACTTTCCAGGTGATTTGAGTACATGGTTTTGACGATGCCAACCAATCGTTGCCCTCTGAACTACGACGACCAACGGCAAAAAATTCTCCTTCGCAAGTGTGACCTTTGTCTTGGCCAGAGTACTTGTCTTCACAAATGCCCTGCGAGCTCCCGGTTTTGTGTCCTAACTCACACTGGTATTCCTTTTCCACTTTTGGTATGTTCACCTCTGTATCTGCTGAGTCTGCGTCTAAGCCTGCATTATCATCTTCCTTCTAATTCCTTTCGATCGCCGTAAGATAAAGGCGCTTTCACGTCCGAATTCTATGCGCTGCAATGAAGACTACGTTTGACGTTTTATACCGCTGATTACATTAGTGTTATTCCATAATTTCTCCATGAAGTTTAGTCGGGCAATCGTTTTTTGGTGCAAATAGAGTTTTCCCTATCTGCCCCTTTACCTCACCCCTCCTATGGTCCGTATAGATGAAATGCCGCCAATAACGATCAGACGTGAATTTTTTCTTGTCCATATTTATTACGACCGGGATGCATATGGTGATTGCTTTGGCGGAGCATTGATCCAAGTCGACATTTGGTAATTGGTCTGATCCGCTGCTATCAAGCGTGTACTGTATCTATCACTAAAAAGGAATGAGGTCGGGAAGAGGGGATGGAATGGACCTGCTTTGTGGATCGCATCAATGTCTTTGGTTGACAGATGAACGTTCAAGGCGTTCGGCAGAAGCTTGACATGCTCAATGCTCTACACGCCGACGATTGGAAAGACGTAGGTGGATTGGTGGAAAAGAGACGCCGGAGCCCAACAACGATCAGCTGGTGGACAGTATAGTTTTGGTCAAAGAGACTTACAATGTCTTGTAGTGTTGCAATTTTTTAAGTTGCAAGACTTTCGAGCACCTCACACACCTTGATGTCATTTTCTGACGCCTCGTAAAACCCATGGCCATGGTCTGGGTCGTTTTTGATTCCTTCCCTTTGCTCTTTCGTGGCCGGCTGTCCTCCACCTAGCGAGGCCCAAGATGTGATGGCCATTCCTTGGTCTTCACACATTGGGACGATTTCAGATTACTATGACGCGGAAGGCAGCGTTCCAGCGGCCTTGATAAATGGAAAACGGTGTAAGTCCATGGTGTCGAGCATCTGTGCTTCAGTTGGCAACGTTATATTGCGGGTGTATGGAAAGCTCACAAGCATTCGCTTTGACTACTACCCATGCAGGCATACCGGATGCCCTAAAGTACAGCACCTGCTTCGCCATGACTAGTGCGTGTAAACCACGCATCACTTCTTCGACGCTACGGTTGACGTCCCACCTTCATCAATTAGCTTGAGTAGCGGAAGTATTGACTAGCTTTCATACCAATGCACGTATAGTATGTCAATGTAGTCCGTCCTGAGTTTCTTCAAGCAATCTCTTACAGAAATATGCATACTCTTGGCCGATGGTCCGGTGTAGTTGCTCTGCAGTGGTACGCCTTCTCTATCCCACGACTTGTACCCAGCACCGTACTTCGTCGCGACAACCATCTGATCTCTCACACCTCGAGCTTCCATCCATTCACCAATTAGCTTTTCTGATTCTTCGCTGTTGTAGGTGTTCGAGGTATGATGAAATTCCCGCCGATCTCATAAAGGGCATCAGGCAGCTTCGAGGCGTCCTCGCTCTTGCTAAACAGCTCACTCCATGAGTTACCAAAATTAATGCCTCCTATAGCAACAGGCGATACTTTGACGTTTGTGGTTGGAGATAGTACGCGATGCCAGCCGAATTGCGTCTTGGGCTTTGGTGGAGGCGCGAAGATGGACAGGGCGTTTTGTTGAACTGGAAGGAAAGGCTTTAGTAAGAAATACCAGATAGTACTCAATGTTTTAGATATATGTAGGTATATTAGAAGCAATTGCGTCATTGCGCGTACACGATTTTTGGTCGACGGATGCAATCTGCTGACACTTCTCGTCAAGTCCCCGAGGGGCTCAATCGTATCGGTAGGCTTAGCCTAATCCAGTCGGCAAACTGTTGTGGTGTAATCATGGTTTCGCCTCTTTTGACCCGCCAGTGGTTTGTTGCTACGATCATTTCCCCACAACCACTCAGCAGCCAGGCCCATTTCTTGAGAAATTCTTCGCTAAGCTCCCAGCTGCGAGAATTCCAGGGCGATCCCCAGATGAGAAGCATTGGGTATCTTTCCGCGTCTTCGTAATTACAGAGATCGTGACATAATTCATCTTCGTCGCACAAGTCGGGGTGTTCAAAGGCTTTGAGCAAGTTATCGCGTAATCTTGGCCAGGGGAAACAATCGACCCATGGATGATGCTCCATCGAAAGCTGTAGTTGTGTAGGCTGTAGGGTTGCCGGCCAATTCTTGAACTGATTGTGGAAGGTTAAACCCAGCAATGGGCCTTGCTTGTTCATGGGAGAAATGCCTTCCCACCGATAGAACTCCTCAGTGACACCCAATAGTCCCGCATTTGTTGCTAGCGCAGTAGATACGTTGTATCTGACAAGAAGCGGTAGGTGCGCCACTGCAGGCGCCCCTTGCATGTAGCTAGCGTATGCATGATCTGCGAAACGACTCATCAAGGCCTGCACTTGAGGCATAGACGCTATGCATCTTTTAGATTGGAGCCGCTTAACGTCAACCGTAATAACGCTATCTGGTTCTTGGCGCGATGGGGATGCAGCTGTGCTGCCAGGAATGCCAGATCCACTGGACCGTGTATGATCCTGTGAAGACGAGAGTCCCGCAATTGCTGTGGCTTCTCGCGAAGTCCTTTTCCTGGCTCTTTCTCCTGCAGCAGAGTCATTTCAGAGAGAGCTTTACTTTGAATGATAAGGGTCGCACTGACTGCGAGCTCGCTGATTCAGTCGATTCTGCAATTTTCTCCTCTCGGAAGGATTGGTGATTCCTGTCCAATCTTCTCTACTGTCACGCAACGGAGGTCGCTCGGAAGACCAGCCTAGCTCAATGGGCTCCGCAGGGTCTTCATTTGAGAGCGTCGATACATAGTTTGCTGACATTCTTGGTCGGAAAGCCCGTGATGTTGTCAGCTTGAGGGCGAATTTTGCAAATATATGCAAACTGCTGATACGGCGTGGATCAGCGGGCCATGCCGTCTAGGAGACACGAAATGAGGCTGAGTTTCCCCAGAAATACAGATATCCTATTAGCCTCATTGCTATCGCTGAAGAAATATAGGACTTAAGGGACGTCTGGCGTATGTCGATCTGGTCGGAGTATTCCTTGGCAGTCAGCAGCCTGCATTAACTCCTTCGATCTAACGGCCGCTAACAACTAGCGGGCCGGTAGTATCTGGCCGATCTTTAGCGAAGCAATCAGAGTTCGATAAATCCAGCATGCGAATGGAGTGCGCGGCCAAGAGTTTGTTGGGAACGGTGAAGATTTGGCACCGTGTTCCTGAGAGCCGTTCCTCGCTTTGAGCGCATGGGTACGCAAGTTGAGGCTCATTTGCATGGCGTACGTCAGTGCCAGAGATGGATTTAATTTCTGCACAAAGAAAGAACTGTAATTATCCTGTTTGACATGTGACCAACTGGGTGGTTTAAGGTCATTGCTATATCGTTTGGCACTCGTGTTGCATCGACCGTGGAAGCCTTCTTCTCGAATGCAAAAGACAAGAGTGAGTAATGGAGAAGGTACGTGCGCTTAGGCACCGTCTCGCTTGAGCCATCACTCTCGATATCAACAACACCTCGAATTTCGCTTTGCTTCATTGCAGACATTGCCGTCGCTAGGGAGTTTGTACGTATTTCACATTCCAGTGATGTGACTGTAGCCCAGACAATAATCAATTTCGAGCCGATGTTCGTACTCGAATCCACCAAAAAGCAGAAGCGAGCAAACCGTTCTATCATATCAATTTGCGCATGCAGTTAGAGAAAAAGTACAGACCCATCACACCTACAGACGAGCTACAAAACCGCTTTTGTCAATCTTGACAAGATACTCCGGGCTGATGTCTTTGACACTAGTCACGCCAGCAAGACCCATACACAGCTTGAATTCGTCGCGAATCAACTGAAGTGCAAGCTCAACACCCTCCTGCCCCTTGTACGCCAACCCCCACAGGATCGGCCTGCCAATCCACACAAAATCCGCCCCCAACGCCAGCGCTTTGAACACGTCGGTGCCGTGACGAATACCGCCGTCGACATGAACAGGAATCTTTTTCTCCTGACTTCTGACAGCCTGCACAACTTCAGGAAGCGCATCGATTGTCGCCAGCGCACCGTTCAGCTGTCGACCTCCGTGGTTCGACACGACGATGCCATCAACGCCATGGTGGACTGCAAGCAGCGCATCCTCACCCGTCGCAATACCTTTGACCCAGACCTCCATCTCAGGATGACACTGCTCCTTCAACCACTCAATATCCTTCTCCCACGTCAAGGTAGGATTTGCAGCGTGCGTGTGGAATCTGATCGGTCCCTTGGGCAGAACGCGCTTTTCGCCATCGTGATACCCAGCTTCACTCGCCGGCGCCTCGGTGTTGCTATTCCCGGAGTTCTTGTCATCTCGATTCGCGAAATTCGCAATCTTGAGGTGCTTCGGCAGCGTGAACTGGTTCCTGATCTCCATGTTCCTGCGCCCGAGGGCTGGTGTGTCGACGGTCAGCAGCACGGCTTTATATCCTTTCGCTTTCGCGCGCTTGATCAGCTTAACGCTGTGTTCCCGCTCTTCGAACAGATACAATTGCAACGCCATAGGCGTCGCGCCAATTGCGTCTTTCACGTCTTCAAGCGTCTGGGTCGCGAAACTGCTGAGTCCCATTACAGCGTTCTGGTTCTTGCATGCGCGCGCGGTGGCAATCTCACCGTCGGGGTGCGCAAGGCAATGCATGGCTGTGCTCGCTGCGCCGATAGGCATGGTGGATTTGGTGCCGAAGACATCGACGGTTGTGTCGATGACGGAAATATCGCGCAGCACGCGGGGTCGGATGCGGTACTTCTGGTATGCGGAGATGTTTTCAGCGAGCGTCGAGCCTGAGTCGGCGCCTTCATTGTAGTAGTCGCGTGTCTGCTTGTCCATGCGCTGGGCTGCCAGGACACGCAGCTCTTCGATCGTAAGGCAATGCAGATCTGTGGTGTTCTTGTTGTACGACATCATAAACGTAATTAATCAGTCGTAATCAATAGGACGACGGACGTGAGATGCGAGGCCGCAACAATTTGTAGCGGTGGCGCCATCGTCACTTTTTCAATTGCGTCGGATCATGTTCGATGACGCCGACTCCGGGGTCGGCGGATTAGCTCCCGCTTGTGCGGTTGCCGACATGAAGTAGGTAACCGGCAGATTCTAGATCTGATAAGCCCTAGGATAAGTTCGGCATCGACACTTCGGTCGAGTTTACCCCGAATTTTGCAACTTATCAGATCTCATCGATCTAGATCCACTGCAATTTGCGAGATCAGGTCCATCGTTCTTGCACCGAAACTACAGACCCAGCCCAACGAGCCACGAGATTGTTACGACGACATGGAAGCATGTTGTTCTAATCCTCGTCAGGTAGAAGCTCTTGGGCTATAGTTGTCAGCCGTTGTACAAAACCACAGGTCGTTACTCGCCTTGGTACCACAAACTGGACTTGAAACTCAACACAAACCATCATGCACCTTATAGACGGATCAGAATTGAGCAGGATCACGTTTGACATAATGTGGTCCTGCATCTCAGCTGCAGCGCTCGATTGGGCGCTGTCCGGGTCTCTAGAATCTCACAATGAGCTTGCTACGCACGCACTGCGTGAGCGTATCAGAGGCGATAAAGACTGAAACGCGCAATCGCTCATCACAGTTCTGTCGGAGATTAAAAGTGCAGATCCAGCAGCAGCTTCAGACTCTGTCACTAGCTGCACTGCTTCTGTATAGTTTTACGAGCTGCTTCCTGAACATAAATGGATTCTAATCGTGCAGATGCGCACAAAAAAAGTCGCCGATTCCTTGACGTGGTAGACAAGAACGTGTGGGTTGACAAACCCTGATATAAATGGAGTGCTTGCAATTGTCCCCAGCTTTTGTTCCTCCTCGATATCTTACGTGGGCTGCGGAGATCCATCAGTGTCGCGGCTCAAAATTCGGGTCTCAACGTCGACCTGCTCGCAAAGACCAGGAGACCGCTTCAGGAATTCGACAGGCGATCGCTCTATTTCGAGGCCTGCTCGAAAATAGCATGGAAGTCACCTCGAGAACCGTTTTTGGTTCACCCGATTTGGAACAGTGGTGGTCAGCTACATGCATCAATGTCTCGAATCTCAACCGACTTGCGCAGGACACTGGCTTCTACGTTAGAAACAACACGACTGCCCCAAAAGATGCTGTGAATACGTATTCAGTTGGAGAAAAAATACACTTTACGCTAAAGTTCATCGTCCCGACGGTCTCCTTACTCGCGTGTGATTCGACAAGCGGCACTAAAGACTTAAATCTCTGGCAAACATTTTCCGGGAGCATTATGCAGTTACTCGGTCCAGTCACGTTCATATGGCAAACCCTGAGTAAACCTCGCTTATCGCAACTCACATGGATCTGGATTTTGGGGCTAGCTGGCTTCAGCGCGGTAGTCAGTGTGCCGCTGTACCTCGTTTGTCCGACAATCTGGAGTTTCATTGTTTCTTCTGCTGGGGCGCTTGCTCAGGGAACAGTAGGTCATTATTGCGATAGGGGTCTTCGATCTGTAAATCATGAGGTCCTAATCTTTTTTACTTGAACATACCCACTGCTTCCGTCTCAACGTAAAGTGCCCCACCACATCTCTTCCTATACTGTCCCGAAGTTCCTTTTCTTCACTAAATGCACTACAAGTCACAATACGCCTAGACCAATTCTTTCTCAGTTCATAGTCGACGCTTAACAGGCTCGCCTTTATGATGCGGTGGGCGATCCAAGCCACAGTCGCCAATATGACGGTGTGCAGCATAATATAGCCTGTTGTATTCAAGATAGGAATAGGCAAATTCTGTGTATTCTATGGACACCTCAACCTTGTGAGATGCACTTCGAAGGCCGTCCCACCTATATCGTGGTTGGACGCAAGACTTTTGAGCGTCTTAACGATATTCCATAATGGATTCTGCCTCGCACCCACCGGCTCAAATTCCCTACCAACCTTGGATCTTCAACAATCGTAGTAGATGCAGGCCAGCACGCCGTCTCCGGGCCAGTCTACCATCACCTCTCCGAGATGTGTGTTATCAAGGGTATCATTGAAAATCTTTGCATCATGAATCCCACCTCCTGTGTATCCACCAACACCCCTATCTGAACATCAACCCAATTAGACTTTCTGCAATTAGGCTATCCGTCTAGCCCTGCGGACAACTCGTGATATGACTGTATAACAGTTCTTAGAGCCATAATCTCATGTGTTCTCATCATCGTAGTACGCATCGTGCCCTTTATCCAACATCGAACGAGCAGGAGATAGCTCAAGGCCTACGACAAGGCAGTTTCGTGCAATGTAGTAGTCGCCACAGTCAATCCGCTCGCTGTCAAAAGCCATAATTGTATGGATATGGACAAAAGTGTATGTGAGCAGTGTTATGTCAAGCGATGCACGTCAGCAATAAGAATGGCTCTCGTTGTAAGCATGGCGGGAGGCAAGATTAATAGAGTTCACATCACATGTGTCGGAGATTGAAAGTGGCACATGAGATGGCGCTGGTTGAGTGGACGCTCAGGCACGTGCTCGATTTGAGGTTTCTTCTTAAAACGTAGTGTTGACAGCACAAGTCAGGTTTTGGTAACCACTAGCTGCAGATCCTGTAATAAATTTATGAATCCAGAGTAGCTTGCTAGCTAGGTCTCATAGAAAGCAAAATGACGTGTTTGTGATGTGAAGAAAACCTTTTCAGTCCAGCAGTTGGTCTCTTAATGAATGGAGGAACAAGGTCAACTCCTACACTCAAAGAAAGTGGCGAGCTATACATTAGAGAAAGTTCTCAGATTAGATCAGTCTGACGTATCGTCTGTAGCTTCAAAGTCCATCACCACTAGACACACAGTTGATTTCTCTCCGAGTAATCTCCCAATCGGGAATGCCAGTCCACCTGTCGCGGTCAGCCATCCAACGTCTCATGGCAAGCACGTTATCCAATTCATCGAGCTTGTCCTTGTGCTTGATGACTGCTCGGAAAAAGGCCTCCGCGATCTTGTAATTATCGACTTCCAGGGAGTTGGTATTCAATGTGAAGCATGTAGGTGTAAGTGTTATGGTATGGCGGCCAATATGTTTAGTCTTTTGGGAAATTCCAGATGCGGTACGGTCGACTAGTTTCGGAGGACTCAAGATGGTTCCATCAGGGTCGTTCATATATTCCCTTGCTCTCAGGGCTGGACGCTCGATGTCATTCCTTATACTCAGCACGGCCACGTCCGAAAGACGAAGCCTAAGCTGGGGAGTCTCAATAGGCTCAGAGACATCAGACACGGAGCTTGACTCGACAATGGAAACCTGACTTGAAACGGTAGATATGGTGCTCGACGAAGAAGTGTTATGGCCTCTAGATGTTGTATATGTCTCAGGCGATCTTGGTTGTGAAGCGGCCGGATACTCGAAAGGAACGTTTGAGGAGTTTGATCCAAAGTTGTCGTATTATGTCGAGATCGGACTGAAGGCAGTACTTCCTCTGCATAGATATCAAGCGAAGTTGCAAATTGGAGAAGTTCAGTCGGAGCAGGCAAGGAAATCGTAGACTGGCTCCTGGGCTCTCGCTCTGCCATCTTCTTCTTGGCACACTTTAACTGTCTCTTGTTCGTTTCTCGTACGAATGTTTTTAATTCACTGGAACGGATAAGCTAGAGAATGCGAGTTGATTTGTGGACTTACATCGCTTGCTCCACTAATCGAATCTCTTCTACAATATCCATATCGAGTCTTTTTTCGACACGCCTCCTGGCCGAAGGATGTTTCAAAGCATTCCTTAGCTCGTGCAGCTGTTCATTGAGCTTTGCGACACATATGATATTAGTGAATCCCTCGATGCATTCCCTTGCGACAGTCATGGAAGTACGGAGGCTCTTGACCGTACTTTTGCTGAAAAACCATTTCAAGTGAGCCACAAGAGTGTCTTGGATCGAAAGGCGGTATCTGGGGTCCGGTCTCAACGCTTTCACGTCCCGCAAGAGCTCGCGTAGTCCTTTGTCCGTTCGCTTGATCCATGTATTGAGTGAGCCGATAGACGAAGCAGCACGACTGCCTACTTGAGAATTGTCTTTGCAAGTGCGCAGGAACTCCTCACACAGGCCAGCAAAGATAACGGTTTCATCCGATAGTTCTGCGATATCTCGCCTGGCATGTTTGATTCTCTTAGTAGCTTTTCGGATGGCAATGCCCGCTTGAGTCAAGTGAACGCAAAGAGGGATCCCCGCTAATGCGAGACCTGCAGCTTCCATAGCTGTACTGCCTATGTTAACTAACTTTGCTGAAATGGCTACAATATTCTCTGTATGGTCAGGGGGAGAGACGAAGACAAATGAGTGGATTTCGTAGAGTATGTCAGGAACAGGAACTCTTTCATAATGAAAACCATCATGCACGCGTTGACCGGTGAACATGTGGCTCTGGCGCGGCTGCATGAACCCAGCCAACCAGCGATTTTGGACCCTCACCCCTAGAGATGCAGGTTGGTAAACGAGCATTGCGGGGTAAAAATCACGTCCAATTCCACCCTAAGCCCAGCAGTTACCAGAGGGTTCTGCATTTATCTGCCTCGTATCGAACTGTGCTATTGGTGTTGGCTCCAGTCGTGAAAACGCCTGCATGAGAGCCTTGGAAACCACTGCAGATCGGTGGAACGTGTCCAAGAACAGTATACGGATACGATAATCTTTGCTGACATGCAAGTGCAGTCTCCTGCTTTTTCTTTACGAATTGGATTCAGTTCTGACGTTAGTTATCTGAACAGTGCTTGAGTCTTCGCATCATGTTTTTTTTGTACCATTGGCTTGTTCATTGTATCTACGACTCAGTACAACCAATAACTTCGTTGAACGAGTTTCTGAACTCAACAAGCTCATGTGGACTCCTGTTGGCAATCGGCACTCTTGTTCGTTCTCTTTGGTTCATGGGCGCTTCATCATAACAAACGAGTATGAAAGTAGTTGCCATCTTTCAAGGCTGTAAAGATTGTTGCCTAACTGGTATGGGACATAGCATCGAACAATCTTTTCGAGCGGTGACAGCGCATCTTCAGAGATAGTATCTGTATGCTCAAAAAAGTCTTGCAGAACACATAGCGGGCTACAATACCGAGTTCTAGGGCGATTTTTGTTTAGTGGCAGACTAGGGACATTGAGATCAGTCCTATGTAGCATTAAGTGGTCCAGTCTCTTAATCGATGGACAAAGGTCTCTTGCTCTTGACTTTATTTCAAGCTGCCAGGCACTGTAACCATCGGCGATAACATTAGGATTGGGGCTGCCTTGGAGTATGGTATGGACTATCCCGGGCCAGAAAAGCTTTTGGTAAACTGGAAAGTCATTAAAGGCATACTTTAGTAGCAGCCGTGCTTTTTGAGCAGCCCCTTCGCTCTTTATCTTCCCTGCCACGTACAGGTCGGGGCCTCGCATTAGCAAGAGCCAGGAAGTTGTCTTGATCCAGTTGAACTGTCTTTAGTCTTGTACCTCACCAGGTCATCTCAGGCTCAAAGTACGCCGGACGCGAGGATAAGTTCATTCTCTTCCAGTTGACCAGATGCGTCGCATGTTTTATCTTATGTAGTTATATTATATACAAACGGCCTACTCTTTCACATACGACCATAGGACGTTGAAAACAAGGCTTCCCGTTCGCTCAGCCCTATTTAAGCAACGTACCGGCGGATTAGTAGTTAGGTGGGTGACCACTAGCGAATACCCGCTGTTGTATGTTTTTTTGCTTTTGAGGTCCGGCCGCTGGTTTTTCTGAAGGTTACCTCACTTCGCAAAAATTGCGAAATGGTGCCTGCCTCTGACGAAGCATGGAATCTCGCCGTCAGTCCGTGCTTCGATGTGGGTGGAAAAAGTCGTTCGTCCAGCAGCGCTACAGGTGCCGTACCAAGTGTCAGCTCCAATCTTTTGGATGCGTCTAGAGCAATCTCAATCAGATCCCAGAACTGATGCGATTCGAGCGTTTTCAGTACCTAGATATTGACATCAAAGGGAGTGGTTTTGACTACCCCAAGTATGGACTTCAACAAGACCCTGGGTGCATTGAAGGTTCCCTCAGTGTTCTGGGTTAAAATCGTTCTCCACATCTCTTCTTTTTTTAGGTAGTCCGCAACGGATTTGTGGAGTTACGCTACTTCTGACTCAGTGCATATCCTACAAAACATGTTGGTTGCATTATCTGGTTGCTCTTTTTGTGACGGCGGTGTGTAGTGGTGAGCTTGAAGTTCCGGTAATCCGGCAGAGTGACTTCTGACCTGCCGATTGGCGGTGTCGTAACAACGTTCCAGCTCTGAGGGCGATAGCGCACTCAAATCGGCGCCAAGGACATCAGCTTCACTTGACTTTGTAGCCAACAGCATCGTATACTTTGGCCGGCTTGAATGTCTTTGATACTGGAGCAGCTGGAAAATCCGCGGCGCATGTAATTTGATATCCATCGGTACGTTATCCAGCATATACTGAAACAATTCCTCGAGATCAGGTGGCAAAACGTGTAGCTTGTTCTGAAGATCTTGGACAGTATCTCCACTTTGAAGCATCTCTATCAGAGAGTTGACGACGAGTCTGACCCATAAAACCACCTGAAGCGGAATCAACTATGTCGTTGATGAGAGACTCGTTGCCTTCCCCCGAGCTTGGAGGGAGGCTATCAATCCGAGGATGACTGGCAAATCGATCATGCACATACGTGGTAATTTCGTTGTGCGTAAGCTGGTGAAGTTGAAGTTTTGGTTGATCTTTGAAACAGTCTTCAAAGGACATGAACGGTCTACTCGAGAGCAAAACTTGATGTTGTCATGCTTCGTAGCAGCGAGGAACATCTCTGCAAGCTCTGATATGGTGATACGGTTTGTATCAAACTCAACTAAGCCGTCTATGACCTTGGCGATTTTGATTGCGTCATGTCGTTGTGTGCTTCTACCGTCAGTGGGTTTTTGTACAAGTACTTCATCAGCGTTGATTTTCCGCATCCAGCTTTCCCTGCAATCTAGTATACGCCACTGTCCCCTCAAAGCCACTTGGTTAGACTTGGACAGCTTGCTGCTGACGTGGCGTGATCTCCTAACACCCACTGTATGATTCGCTTGTGAGCGATGACTGCCTTCAAATCTGTCATCTTTTCTAACGAAGAATAGTTCGTCCTTGGTCGTCAGTCACATCCTGCTTGGCAACAGTACTGACAGGCGTCCGAGAAATGGCGTATAGGGCCTCACAGTGGCACTGTGATGCCATTTGACCCTCAGTGTCTAGACGTTCTGAGATCTTGTCGGTTTGCACGGCGAAAGACTTATTGCTGCCGAGTACCTCTTGAAGAACTCTACGACCAGCGTCGTCTAGACCCTGGATCTGGTCTTGCCGGATGGATACCAAAACTAGAAACTGCAATTCATCTCAAACAGTTTGAAGACGATTCTTCAAACCATTAATTTTCTCGGCGCTCCAGACGGTGCGCACGGCTTGTGATATGTTTCTGCATTTGGAAGCCACGGCTTTCCCTTGAAAAGATTAGATCAGAGTGATCAGCTCTTTCGCAATGTTTCCGCTCTCAACGCCCGGGTTCTCGAGTGCCTAGGGGCCTTCTAGTGTCATGGGAGATATAAAGATCGTGATGTCGAAGAACATGCCTGATCGTTTCAGCCAACGGACCAAGCGCAGCTGGATTCAGAGGGGACCCTGTTTTGAATCGATCATTCAAAGCAGTGTAGTCCTTGACTACCACCTGCAGCTCCTTGTTTTGTACGGTGGAGCCTGCCTGATGGGTCTGGCGTCCGACGGATAAGACGTTCGCAGTAAAATCTACAACTTGCAAGATGTTAGCCGCAATGCTCAAGCCAGCAAAAGCTTCCATTTGTGATTCGCAAAAGTCGCGGACCTTGACAGGTGCCCGTTCGGCTGAAGAAGCAGGGTTCGTGATTTATATGCTGACATGCACAGCCACCAACAACATGCATGCCGCGGAGTTGCGAGGCTGCATGATCCAATAAGCGTCCTAGATATACGCCACCGATCGCGAATAAGATGAAAACATCCTCCCTTCATTATTCAAGCTCCTGTAGCCTGTAGCAGTGTGTGATCAGGCTGTGCACTACCGCACGCCTCGCCTGCATGCGCTTAAGCTCTTGGTTACATTATAAATCAGAACACCAATCTGTCTTTGCGCAAAGCCTCAGCATCAGAGTCCCAACACCTTGTCCACAACAGCCCTCGAGCTATGCGCATAATCAAACGCCCTCACCAGCCCTACCAAATGGCTCGCCGCAGCCAGCACAACCAAAACATGGAAAATCTGATGGCTGCTCCCCCATATATCGAACCGTCCAGGTGCCCATTTCTCCGGCACCCTCGCCGCATACAGGCCCGCGCCCACAATGTACAACACGCCCTGGAACACGACCCAGTTCAGTCCGATGGAGCGCTGGAGGTGACCCACACCGTAAAGCTTGATGCCGTGCAAAACGGGGAACACGGCGGAGAGACCCATGAGCACGAACATCAGCGCACGAACAGGGCGGAGCGCAGGAGTGCGGAACTGCGGGTGTGTGCAGGCGACGGACGTACCTGCCGCCAGAGTTGTGATCTGGAATCGTCAGTACAAACTCCATGAATTGCAATATCCTTGCTCTCCTTATCCACTTCCGGGAAAATGCGTTCAGTCGGGAGTGATCATTGGCAAGCCATGACGAGTTCAAAAAGGGCACACACGAAGCTCACCAACTTTCGACGACGGATGAATCGAACCGCTTCGCGCACGATGCTGGAACAAGCAAAAAAAAAGCTCAACTCACCATAGTCCAATAGACCCTCATCAGCCCCGTCTCAGCTTGAAACGCATAGTATAGCACCGGCACAAAGCTCCCCCAAATCAACCCCACAATCCCCAGATAATCCAACTTATTCCCCCAGACCGCCACCTCATGCGAATGGTTCTGAATCGTATGATACGTGCCGCTCATCCCCAGACAAGCGACCGCGCCGGCAAAGAAACACGCGAACACATAAACATCCTCTCTCGTCGCTGTGTCGTAGCGGGGCTTCAGCTCGCTGAAGAGGACGTAGGAGGTTATGAGGAAGACGACGGCGCCGAGGAGGTGCGTGTAGATGTTTACTGTCTCGTTGTGGATGTAGAAGAGGGATTTCCAGGATTTGGCGTACGAGTTGGATTGCGGGCGGTAGCCGGAGGTGATGTAGTGGTTGTCCTGTTGCCAGGGAGCGATTTCGTGCCAGAGGTAGGTGAGTTTTTCTTTGACTTGCTCGGCCTTGTTCTCTGCCTTGGTGCCTAGCTCTTTGGTGATCTCGGCGGCCTTGGAGGCGGGGGATTTGGCGGTGTCCATGCTGGATGATGGAAGATACCTGGTTCGAAATCCTAGGTTGGGGGAGACCAAATTATTTACTGGAAATTGTCGGATTGTTGGATCGTGGATGGTCTCGCGACTTTGCAAGCTGCTAAAAGACATGCGATGTCGTCTATAGACTGCTCGACCTAGGCCGCATCAGGTCTTTGTCGCGAGCCAGAATCCTCGCTATAACTCAGCCGACTCTCCCAACGCCGAGGCAGCAAATGCAAATAAAAATGCTCACCTGTGATTGTCTATATCAAGAACAAGCAGCACGAGGCTGATTCGGAGCCGTCAGACATTGTCGGCTATACCTGCTCACCCGGCTACACTTGCCTTTTCTTCCATCGCCGAACGATGGCCCCGCATCCCACCTGCTGTCATGTATGGACAACCATGCATCGCACCTTCCACCGCTGAAATGGGTTGACCACACAATCTTCAGAGGCGCGACATCAGCCTCCGTATACCAATCCTCGTAGAGGTTGAGATTGACCGCCACCATGAAGTCCTCCGACCCCGTCCGCCCCAGCAGCCGGCGCGGCGCATCAGGGGCGTGGAACAGGCTCAAGCCTGTCCGTGAAGACGTGCTGGAGTCGTACGGGCTGCCCAGCAAAGGGGAGACACGGTATGCAGTCAGTCTTGAATAGGAATCAAGTATATCACTGACTCCAACACAGACTCAACGACTTCAAAACGCAAGAAACATTCCTAAACCGCATAACAGAGCGGTACATGAAGCTGTGCGCCCTCAACCGCAGCGACCTGGACACGCTCTTCGCATCCGCCAACCCCAGTCCGGCCAAGACCAGCCTAACGACCAACATGTCGAACCTCTCGCTCTCGAAGCACGCCCCTCGGCCACCCAAGCCCGCACCCCTCAGCGGCGGCAACTCCCCCGCGCTCCTCGCAGCCTCGAAGCTCTCCGCGCAAGAACTCTCCACGGTCCTCTCGGCGCTGCGCAAACTCCGCGAAGCAGTCACCGCCTCGGCCCGGCACGACGCGTTCGCGCAGCGCGTGTACTTCTTCGCGATCCACGTCAGCATCCTGTGCTCGGACTGGGCGTCGTACACCCCGGCTCTCCACACCCTGCTCTACAGCCTGCACCCCCGCGCGCCCCTCTCCCGCAGCCAGCTCGCCGAGTACGCCAGCTACCAGATCTTGGACCAAGCGTGTCGGCAGGGCGATGTAGCGGGTGCGCGCGAGACAAAGGTACGGTTCGGCGTGAGAGATGGCCGCGTTGAGGCGCTGCTGCAGAGTCTCGTTAGTGGGAACTGGGTGCAGTTCTGGCGCGCGAAGAGGGGGGTCGATGGGTATCAGCGGGCGATTGTGGGGATGGCGGAGCAGGAGGTTAGGGTGAATGCGCTGAAGGTGGTTGGGAGGGGGTATTTGAGTGTGGACAGGCGGTGGGTGGAGGATGCGACGGGGAGGCGGTGGGAGGAGTTGGTTGCGGATGGGGTGGGGTGGGTGGAGGAGGGGGGAAGATTGTTGTTAGGAGGGGGAGGGGGGGGCGGTGGTGGTGGTGGTGGTGGTGGTTGAGCTGGTTGTGTTTGGTATGGAGTGTGATCAGGTCCTGTGCTGTCCTGCATACTATCCACCTCAATTGCTTGAGAAGTAACGAGATGACAGTCTGCGCGAAAGGGTATCATTATCTATGCATCTACACCACTATTTTCATCTTCCTTCACTCCTCCATCTCGTCACCACTTCCCTCGCCATCTTCATCATGCCAAACATCATCATCCATGTCGTACTCGTCATAATCCATCTCGCTATCGGCCTCCCCCTCAATCTCATCCCCGTCCTCTTCCTCGCCCTCTTGGCCTTCACTCTTGCCACCAAGCGCCGCCTTCTCGGCCTTTTTGCGCTCGACGTTCTCCTTCTGAACGCGTCTCCGCTCTGCCTTGACGGCGTTGCGCTGCGCCCACTTCTTCTCGAGCGCGTGCTCCTCGGCCTTTGACTTTGTGATGAACTCGTGCCACATGGTCTTGCCGGTGCAGACGTCCTCTTCGACTTTGGTCAGGCGCAGCTTCATGCGCGGACCCAGCTCGACGAGCTTGACGGCGCGCTTCTCGACGCGTGGGCCTGAGGAGGCGGTGCGGGCGTGGGCGGTGGCGTCGCCGGCTGCGAGGCGCTCTTTGGCGCGGCGCGAGAGAA
Organism: Ascochyta rabiei; assembly: GCF_004011695.2. Lineage (NCBI taxonomy): Eukaryota > Fungi > Ascomycota > Dothideomycetes > Pleosporales > Didymellaceae > Ascochyta > Ascochyta rabiei. The sequence goes on along the minus strand of NC_082411.1, from coordinate 1,876,829 downwards.
CGCGCTGCTTGACAGGGGCGCTGACCTCGACTTCGGCGTCGGTGTCGGCTTCCGTGTCCGAGGCGGAGGTGTAGCCGCCGGCGGAGGGGTCCAGCATGTAGTCTGCGACGTCCTCGAGCTTGCCCAGGTCGGGCAGCGTGCGCTTCTTGTCGCTGCCCTTCTTGCCGGACCCAATGAGCTTCTCGGCGGCGTGCAGGCGGCGCAGGGCCTTGGGCAGGCCGGTGACTTTTGTGGTGATGGCGTAGTGGCGCAGGGAGATGGCGACGCTGCCCGTGTCCGGGTTGGGGGGCTCGCGGTGCAGCAGCAGGACGCGCTTGATGGTGTGCAGCGGGGTGGTGTGGGGCTGGATGGGCGGGAACAGGCCCTGGAACATGTCGGTGACGAGCTTCTCGAGGTGCTTGGGCGGGGCGGCGTCGGCCAGGGACTCGCGCGTGGCGTCCGAGGTGAGGAAGTTGTTCATGACGAGCAGCGGCGGGGTGTGGAAGTCGGTCAGGCCGGCGCGCGGGTGCTTGAGCGACTTGGCAATGTCCTTGCACAGCGAGTACTTCTCGACGCGGAAGTGCAGCGTGGGGCCGTGCGGGGTGCGGGCGAGGCGCAGGTTGGTGTTGCCCGACTCTGAGCGCGAGAAGAGCAGCAGGTGGGTGACGCCGAGGGGGCCGCACATGGTCGTGTAGTCGCGGAGTTTGTTGGCGCGGCGTTCCTGAAGCACAGCTGGTCAGCACTCCTGACTGGTCAAGACGCCTGACTGGTCACTACGCCTGACTGGTCACTACGCCTGACTGATCACTCCTCCTGACTGGTCACTACTCCTGACTGGTCACTCCTCCTGACTGGTCAACCCTCCCAACTCGTCAACACTGCATTCATTGCTGTGAGAGTGTAGTGCTTCGTTGCTGTGTAGGGGGAGTGGTTGTCATGCTGTAGGGGGAGTGGTTGTCATGCTGTAGGGGGAGTGGTTGTCATGCTGTAGGGGGAGTGGTTGTCATGCTGTAGGGGGAGTGGTTGTCATGCTGTAGGGGGAGTGGTTGTCATGCTGTAGGGGGAGTGGTTGTCATGCCGTAGGGGGAGTGGTTGTCATGCTGTAGAAAAGAAAGAATCGACTGCATACCTTCAACCGCACCGCTGTGTCGGGCTCCATGACATGGCGCACATCCTGCACCAGCTGGCTCACGGCGCCGCCGACCTCCTGCGCGCCAATGCGGATGACCATGCTCTTGGGCGCGCCGTCGTTCTTCTTGGCCATCTGCTTGTCCGATGCCGACTGCTTCTTGCGCTGGCTGCTGCGCCCGGATCGTGCCATGGTGCCGGTTGTGCGGTGGTTGTGCGGTGGTGACCGTGAAGGTCGCTGCTCTCGCACCCATCTCGCGGAAGTCCGCACTGGGCCAACTTTTTTCGATATGGCCCGTGCACGCCGATAAGATAAGGCCCGCCGACATTTTCTGGAGGCACCACCGAGGCTTCGACGCCGCAAACACCCACTTGGACGCCGCGAATACCTAAAATGTCGGCGATCAAGAAGAGGAAGCTCAACGCACTGGCCGGTGCCGCGCCGCCCAAAGTGAAGCTTGCACGCAGCGAGAAGTCTGCAAAGCCTGCGAAATTGACCAAACCACCACCACCGCCAGCATCAGAGAGCAGCGAGGATGAAGAGGAAGTGCAAGAGGAGGCCGCAGCAGACGAGACAGCAGCAGACACACCACCAACAGACACACCAATAACAGACACACCAATAACAGACAAACCAATAACAAACACACCACCAGCAGACACTCCACAAGACGACGCAAAGAAAACATTCGCCGACCTCGGCGTCCGCGAGGAGCTCTGCGACGCCTGTGAGGCCCTCAAGTTCATCCACCCCACGCCCATCCAGACCCAGGCCATCCCGCTCGCGCTCGAGGGCCGCGACGTCATCGGTCTGGCAGAGACGGGCTCTGGAAAGACGGCCGCCTTCGTGCTGCCCATCCTGCAGTCTCTCCTCGAGAAGCCTCAATCGCTATTCGGCCTCATCCTGGCGCCTACGCGAGAGCTGGCATATCAGATCTCCCAGCAGGTGGACGCCCTTGGCAGCATCATCAATGTCAAGTGCGCAACCCTCGTCGGCGGCATGGACATGGTCCCCCAGGCCATTGCGCTCTCCAAGCGACCGCACATCGTTGTCGCCACCCCCGGACGACTGCTCGACCACCTCGAGAACACAAAGGGCTTCTCCCTGCGCTACCTCAAGTACATGGTCCTCGATGAGGCCGACCGTCTCCTCGATCTCGACTTCGGCCCCGTCCTCGACAAGATCCTCAAGGTCTTGCCCCGCGACGGCCGCCACACCTACCTCTTCTCTGCCACAATGTCCTCCAAGGTCGAGTCCCTCCAGCGCGCCGCCCTGCAAAACCCTGTCCGCGTGTCCATCTCCAGCTCCAGCCACCAGGTCGTCTCCACTCTCCTGCAGCGCTACTTCTTCCTCCCGCACAAGCACAAGGACCTCTTCCTCATCCACCTGCTCAACGAAAACCTCGGCCACCCCACCATCATCTTCACCCGCACCGTCAACGAGACCCAGCGCATCGCCATCCTCCTTCGCACCCTCGGCTTCGGCGCCATCCCCCTGCACGGCCAGCTCTCGCAATCTGCGCGTCTGGGCGCACTGAGCAAGTTCAAGAGCAAGTCGCGCGACATCCTCGTCGCCACCGACGTCGCTGCCCGTGGTCTGGATATCCCGTCCGTCGATCTAGTCGTCAACCTCGACCTCCCCTCCGACTCACAGACATACGTCCACCGCGTGGGCCGCACGGCGCGAGCCGGCAAGTCTGGCAAAGCCGTATCCTTTGTCACGCAGTACGATGTCGAGATCTGGCTGCGCATCGAGAACGCACTGGGCACAAAGGTCGAGGAGGAAGTCGTGCCCAAGGACGAGGCGCTCGTGTACGCCGAGCGCGTTGGCGAGGCACAGCGCGTCGCTGTCCGCGAAATGAAGTTGATCCACGAGCAGCGCGGCAAGGGACGAGGCGGCGGCGGCGGTGGGCGGGGCGGCATGCGCGGGAAGCGCGGGAGAGCCGACATGGATAGAGAAGAGGGCTGAGTCGCATGTTGATTGTAGAGTGTGTAGGTGTATGATATCCCACTTTCACAACCATTATTCATCTCGACACCACCCCACCGTCACACATCAAGATGCATTGCCCTCACATACACAAACCAACCTCGCCAGCCGACTATCCCAAACCACGGAAACCCTGAGTCTACAGCGTAGTTTCACACAGTCCGGGGAGAAGAAGATTCGCCTACCCTGTTCGCATACCGTGGAGGTGGTCGTTTCGCTGTGAACAGGGCAGGTGCTGTTCCTTTTATCGTATGTAGAGTCTTGGATACGATGTAGTGGCTGGGTAGATGTGCTGTGCTGTTACGTGCTGTATTTACTATGCTTAACTAAACCCTATTTTTATTCTTACTGGCTACGAAGAAGCTCTTTTTCTTTTTTTTCTGGTTGATCAGTCGCGTGGAACATTTAAAAATCAGCAAAAACCATAACTACCCTTTAAATAGTGGAATAACAACTGCATAACGTAGTTATATCTTATAAGACCTAACTATCCTATAGAGAAAAACTTCTTTAATAAAGTTATATAGGAATATTCTTTTATTTAGTAGTAAGAAAGTAGCAAAAAAGATCTTCTACTTCCTCTTAATAGTAGCTTTATATATGTACTATATTAGTAGCAGAATAGATATAATTCTTATAGAAAGTAGATAACTATATAGGACCTTACTTATACTATAAGATAGTATAGATTCTATAATTTAATCTAGGTTACGTAGCTAGGGAGTCTACGCTGAAGCAAGAGGTACGTTTTAGTAGGTAAGGGCGCGCGATTGGCCAAAAAAAAAACAAGCTCCCTCGTAATGACGTAGCGATTAGTCTTCTAGTTGGCTGAGGCACACGAAACAACGGCTTGAAAGATCCAAATAGGCCGCTGCTGTTCTTTCTCCCAGCCCTTGTACCATCCTTCATCTGCACCTTACACCAAAGATTGCGCAGCCCAATCTGATGGCCTTCTCTGACTGGGAGAATCTCGTCTTCAGATAGCCAGGAAAAGTTGCGCAACATGTGGAAACCACCTATCAACTTCATCACGCTCCGTTGTTAAGTTCCCATTGCCTGGGCACGCAGCGATACCGCGCTAACCCACCACAGACGCGTACATTCTCAGCTTTGGTATACTAGCCCTGATCATCATGTATCCGCATGGCAACCTCTATGCCATTGACTCGCACTTCTTCGGCGTCAGCACATCGACAGAATCTGGGTTGAACCCGTGAGTGGACAATAACCCTGTTGCGAGACTCGGTTTGGCCGAGCGACAGTGTGGATATAAAGGCTCTTGAGACTTACCAGCAGATCTTCATCTACATCACCCCGATTGTGACGAACCTGGGCCTTATCGATGCGCTTGTCGTCGTGGTGAGATTGAGGTGGTTCAGCAAACGGTTCAAGGATATTGATAGGGCTCCCGTTCCTGGTAGATGTATGATCAGCTGATATAGTGCATAGTCACAAGCATACCCGACGCACTTCGCGAGAACCAAAAGCAGGCTACTGCAAGAAATGCAGACATGCGGAATATGGAGGGTGGTCTCACCGGCGAGACGGCGATGCCAAGTAAGCCTCTCTTTGTAGCGCACACGGTTTTCTGGGGTTACTGACAAGAGACAGAGAAGATCTTAATCACACAAGCAGCGACACAGTCGCAGCTCGGTGCTGAAGGTTCGAGACCTATGGTGTCGCACATCTCATCTGCACCGGACCCGCAACGAGGTGATGCTCCGGAAAAGGGCGTCTACATCCCCGGCCCGTGAGAGCAAGATGGTATGAGCATGCCGATCCTTATACTCTTCGTGACTGGCACTCCACCAGGCCAACATATCACTTCAGACTCAGACGGTGAGTTCTACGCACACGCGAAGATCTTGTCCCAACGCTGGACAGATGGTAATGAGGATGCCATCAAGCAGACTCCTGCTATTGCAAGCTCAAGTCGAGCCATGAGCCGTAGCAGGGCCACCTCCATGGTCAGAGCTGTATCATCATCTTTGTGCTCGGTCGCACACCCAGTCATTCTAGCGATACCCGACCAAGGATGGCTGAGCCCGTCAGTCTGGCCTCGTTAGGCGTTGAATACAGCGCACTGCGCGCGCTGCTGAAAGTAGGTGATGAGTCGCGAACATGCCAAACTCAATACTGAGGTGGTTCTCTTGCGCCTGCTGATCTTGACCATGTACAAGCTCGCTCCTGCAACGTCTTCCCTCAAACTCTCACTGCGCTTTCTTCTCAATTACCCACGTCGGTGCTATACCCTGCTCTTCTCCAGCACCGCAGCATGGACACTTGCCGCCATTCTCTTCATCCTCAACTTTGTCGACACCCTTCTCATTATAACACTTGACCTTGACAACCTTAAAGTCAAGGCCCTACCTGTAGGCCTCCGCATCGCAGCCTCCTGAGAGAGAAGGGGAGGGGAGGGAAAGGTACAGAGACGAGAACGAGGAAGGGAGCGGGAGATCTGAGACAAAAGTCGACTGAGCCGTTGAGCATGCGTGATGCTTTCTATACGGGCTATAACGTGGCAACGTGATACAGAGCAGATGAACAGAAGCGTGCTGTGTTTCTCGCTCAGAGTGAGGTCCCCAATGCAATACTTTACAGAAGCCTTACGTCCCCGACCACCGCTCGATGATCACTGATATACACACCTCCCACAACATTACCCAACACCTCATACCTCTCCACCTCCCAAGTGGTCGACGCGTTCGGACCCAGCCAGATGAAATCAATACGATCATTCGGCTCGGCGCTAGGATCAAACCCACTGAACGTCCCCTCAGGCCCAAACCGCTGCTCCGGCTTAGCCAGCGCGTACAGCTCCCCCAGCAGCCCGTCCTGGTCAGCAGTCCCATACGCATCGCCCGACCCAGGCGCCGAGTTGAAGTCTCCCGTGAGCACGACAGGCAGAGCGCCGTACTGCGCGCGCACCGCACGGATGGTGCTGAGCACGATCTTCACCCCCTCGATTCGCGCCGTCTGGCTCGCATTGTCGAGATGCGTGTTCGCGACCACGACGAGCCTGCGCGTCGCGACGACCTCGAACACGGCCACAATCACGTAGCGCCGCGAGCCGGCCCCGGGCCAGAACGACGGCACGTCCGGCGTGGGCGAGAGCCATTTCTGGGTCGAGGAAACGAGGCGCAGAACGCAGGGCTGGTAGAGCAGCGGCACGTATTCGCCGCTGGCTTTACCGTCGTCCTGGCCCGTTCCCAGGTGCGACCAGGACGACCCCAGTCCGGCTTTGATGTCCAGCAGTTGCTGGTGCAGAACCTCCTGCAGGCCGATGACGGGAATGCTGCCGCGGGATGTCGCGGTCGCAGTGGTGTTTTTCAGCTGCGATGTCACGAGAGGACCGCGGACGGACCACGGCCGCTCGTTGGTGCTGGCTGGTGCAGCGTAGCGGATGTTGAAGGTCACGGAGCGGAAATCCTGCGTGGTTGCGGCGCGAGGTCCTGCGTGTGGTTGCAGGCCGGCTGACATGACTGGTGAGGCGAGCACCGAGAGCGCCGTGAGCATTGCAAGCCGCATGCTGAAGGTTGGCACAACAGAGCGCAGCGGTGCATCACTGTGTGTTTGAGCGCTGGTCTTACTTATATTGGTCGCTGCCCGGACTTCTCATGCACTCATGGCTACCCTGATCCGTCCGTTGCGCCCAATCATTGCTGCTGGCATACAACACGCGGTTGCGTTCTCAAGGCCTTGGCTCAGAGATCGTCCGTTCGTGTCCGTGGTGAGAAGGTACATAGTGTCGTAGTTGCGGTCATCCCAGCATCCCTGCAAGGTGTAGATTCTCGCCTAATGAGAGGCGTCTGGCTGCCACGTGGGTGGCGTTGACCGGGAGGATTACCAAAGCCAGCATCGATCGTGGAGTGCTGGGCAATTCTCAGTGTTCAGAGTTACCGAGCAAATACATCGATGCCATAGGGCGTACTAGTCGTAAGAGAAGTTGGACAAGTACCTAGTGAAGGAACTAAGCAGAAAGGCGATCCTTAATTTATGTTATTTTTGGTATAGCATAACTGCAGACTGTCGCTGTAAAGACGATTCCCAGGTACACCATTTCTACACTGCGATGTTCTTCAATTTCTGAGCATCGCTCTCTTCCCACGGGTACTCCGCTTCCGCATCCCTGACCAGCTGCGCGCACTTCTCGCTCCTCGGCGTGATGCTTGTCCGGTAAGGAATTGGGTGGCTGACGACACCAGGCTCGAACTTGAGTTCCGGCTCCACCACCTTGCCGTCTTCGACCAGCTTCTCGATCCTGAAGACCGATAGCGCCTGTGCAATGGTGATGAAGAGCGCGTTGTCGGCGACGTAACGACCAGGGCATACACGACGTCCGTAGCCGAATGTCCAGGTGCGAGGATCAGGCTCAGGGGTCGGGCCTAGGAAGCGTTCGGGGCGGAACTCCATGGGCGAGGCGTAGACAGCGGGGTCGTGGGTAAACCACCTATCACAAGATTAGCATACGCTACTGAGAATCACATAATAGCCTTACCAGTTGTTCGGCAGTATAAGAGCGCCTTTGGGAATCCGGTATCCGTGAATGACGTCCTCTTGTGTAGCTGCATGCGGCAACGCCAGAGGTGCAACAGGGTGCCAACGATGTGTCTCCTTGACCACAGCCTCAATGTACGGCAGTTTGCCCTTGTCAGTACTGTTAGGCAGACGACTGCCACCAATGACACGGTCAAGTTCCTCCTGAGCCTTCTTTTGAACTTCTGGGAACACAGTCATGGCCAGGAAGAATGTCATCAGCGAAGAAACCGTAGTATCGGCGCCACCAAGATACATGGAGGATGCAGACCACTTGTGGATACGCTCCATCCCAGCGTCTGAGCCAATGTTCTCGAGAGCCTGTGAGAGAAAGGAGACTTTGTGTTTCTTTTCGCGCATCTGCTGCTTGACAAACTCGTAGGGCTGTTCAGTGGTCTGTTGCAACTGGCGAGCCATGTCGCGGGCAGTCTGCTTGAAGCCAGCGCCAGGAAACCAGTCGGGAAGATATTGCACTGACGAGGTTAGGTACGGCGCCTCTCAAAGATCTCCAGGTGTACTTACGGAATGGCATGATATCCACAGGCCATTTCCCAGCTATCGTCGCGTCGGAGAACTCGTGCATTGCTTTGCCAGCCATGTCCACGAGATGGTCTTTGCCCTTTGGTTCCGCGGTATATCCATAGGTGATCTTGAGAATGACCGCACCAGCTTCTTTCTTGATGTGATCGAACAGATTCTCTGGTGAATCGAGAAGGTTTAGTAGAAAGTGAACAGATTCCTCTTCTTGCGCGCGATCGAAGAGCTTGAGGGACGTGTTGCTGCCAGCAACACTAGCGATGTTCTTTCGGTGGATTTTAAAGTTGTCTGTGTAGCCGCTGAAGGCCAGTGTGTTCTTCCATCCGATCCTGCATCTTTCGTTAACACCGCGTCTACACACTGATCTCCTGTCTCGAAAGAGCAGGGATTCCGACGTACATATCACTAGCAAAGACCATATGAGGCCGAGCAGAGTGTTGAGCTCGGTCTCTGAGAAGCTCAAGTGCAATCTGCGCATCGTTGATAATGACAATTGTCTGGCCTAGGACAGTGACAGAGCTGATCGGTCCGTATTCATCTTTGTGCTTTAGCCAATGATGGGCTTCGAGTCCTCCTCCAGGCTTCGGTAGGTCGTTGACATTTCCAAGCAAAGGAAGGCCCTTCGGGCCTGGTGGTAAGGGGTGCTCGTGGGATTTTGATGTAACAAACTTATTAATCAAGTATGCAGCAAGGACACCCAACAGAAGAATCAGTCCTGTTGACGATACGAAAGCCATATTGACGGTTTGACCTGTTGGCTCGACAAGACGATAGAAGGAAGAAGACAGCAAAGAGAGATAGCAGCTGCCCCTCGCCCATCAATACAGGTCTTTGTCTGTAGCGGGGACGCAAGACTGTTACAGTCGTGGATAGCATGTTCGCCTCGGCATGTTAGCTTGTCTGGGTTGTGTTCCGTGGTCTATCGCACGTAGCGGCGCTGCAGCGGGTTGAAGCGAGCGTCCGGCCCTGGGGCTGTCGGCTTCCCACAAGTTGCCGCATGTCAACCAAAGACAGATACTTTTAAAGTTTGAAAACGTCTAATAGTGCGGACGTCATCGTGTGGATTTCTTGTCACTACACTTTCGCTTGCAGAGGGTGCAGGGTCGTCGTGGTATTTGCAGATGCCCAAAAATGTGTTTTGGCCCTGCATCGAAATGTCTCCGGCCCCTGCTGGTCGCCCGGTCTAATGCAATGACATCCATCTGCATCGAGAAATGCAGGGGCCTCGGTGGACATGACATCTTGAGCACAGTGATTGGTCGAAGGTTTCAGTGGAGGATTTCAGCAGCCACGATCGTCTGACGAACTGTTTTGAAATCATGTCCTACCCGTGAGACAGCCTCTCGGGAAGCAGCGATGCCTTTGTCAATCAAACGACGAACGTTGCTACAGTCCATTGCTCAGACCTCAACTTGAGATTCAAGCCTAAGTATGACCGTGACGAGGGCACTCACAATGCTAATTATCAGCTGCGATCCGTACTAAGCGATCGTCGCTCGAGCGAGGGAATGGTGAGCAGAGTTCATCGTACGAGTCCCGCTCTCGGAGTTGACAAGTACTATCAGGCGTTCCAGCCAGTACCGGTAGTCCGAGTACCGAACATGGTTCCAGACCCTCCCGACTTGTCTGTCACTCGAAAACACGGTCCCTGACAAATGCCTATGTAAGACCAGTTCTTGTGTCGAACACGAGCGAAGACCCCAAAAGAGGAGAGACAACGTGTTAAGCGGCTTTTGTTTACCTGTTTGAAATATTTTTGGCCCTAAAAAGGCGGCCCCACCAGCTTGGTCTCCGAGCCGCTCATGCCGTGCCGTGTTAGGCGCCTCACTGCAGATCAGGGAGAGTTCGAGGACAAGGCGGACTGTGCAGCGAAGGTCCGCGTCCTCACTTCCTTCGAAAACGTGCAAGTTTACAGAAGTACACCACTACCGCCATGCCTTTCGCACTTCTCAATCTAAAGGTTCAGTTGTCCTTCCAGGAACAACGCTTGTGTCGTTCAAGGTCTGCCCTAAAAGGGTGATCCCCCTTCTTCTAACGGAGTTACTAACCTTTTCCAATCGGGTTTTGGAAGAGATTGAGCAAACGTGGACCCCCGTTTTGCACACCATCCTCATCAGGGCACGTTGACAATCGGCATCTGAAAGTCGCTCATCGGATAGAATTAGGGCCTTACGCTAGCGCGGGAAATTCCCCAGCCACGCTTCGCGCATAGCTCTTTTGGTATGTGTGGATATCAAGTTACGAGGGCACGGAGGTTTCGTTGGCCTGCCGGACGGTACATGAGCCGCTCTGGCTAAACCTCACTGGTTATCAATGCCCTTTCAGATTGGCAGAGTTGCATCGAGCGCAGAGCCTGTTATTCTTGCGCCTATGTACCTGCGCCCGTTTGTCACATGCCGCGCGAGTCTTATATGAGAAGCCGCGGAGCCAACATCCTCTTCGCTTGACCATCGAACCATCCCAATAGCCGGAATGAAGGTGCTAGCTACCCTGATAGTATCGACGCTGCTTTCAGGTCAAGTCTTTGCACAGCAAGATTTCCTGAGTCGACTACCTCCCTGTGCTGTATGTTACCATATAATTGCGTGCCCCATCGAACACTGACTCACTCCTCCAGGCTCGGTGTTTTTCATCAAATGTACCACAGTCCTGCCCAGCTGGCGACTTTGACTGTATTTGTGCAGATACAACCTTCATGACAACGTTTACTGCCTGCAATGCTGGCAGATGCTCGGTAGTCTCGATGCTGCAAGCCACCAACGAGACATACGCCGCTTGTGGAATCCCCGTTCGTGACAAGACCAAGACTCTGATCGGACCAGTCGCATCTCTTGGGAGTCTAGCGTTAGTGATGGTGGCGATGCGGCTAACCGACCGTGCTGTATCTGCACATGCGCAGCTCGGCTGGGATGACTTGTTGATTGGTTTTTCTGGCGTGAGTGTCAATCCCATGAAGAAGAAAGATATACTGTAGGACTGACTTCCTTTGTCCAGGCTGTCTCTATTGGTATGAATGTGCCTGTCATCGTCGCTGCGAGCCTTGGGTTTGGGAGGGACATGTGGGGTATACCTGCCCACAACATAACCGAGAGTCTGAAGTGGCTCTACGTTGCCTACTTCATGTACATGCTTGCGGAAGCATTATGCCAGATATCGATTCTCGCCTTCTACCTACGCATTATGGTCAAGCCCAGATTGCGTACAATCGTCTGGACCCTTCTGGGTGTGGTCGTATGTTTCGGTATCGCGAATGTATTCACCATGGTCTTCCAATGTACACCCATTCCCTTCTTTTGGGATGGTTGGAGGGGAGAGATGACAGGCTTCTGCGGTGTCGACGTTCGTTTGTTCGTAAGTAGACTTCGTACGTGTGTATTGGCACTATCGCTGATACAGCTGAAGGGATTTGCAAGAGGAGCAATCGAGATCTTTTTAGATCTGGCAATACTGACGCTCCCGCTACCAATGCTCGCGAAACTAAATATGTCCCCCAAGAAAAAGCTTCAGATCATGTCCATGTTTTGCATTGGCTTCATCATCACCGTCGTAAGCTGTCTTCGATTGTGGTCGTTTGTTCAGTTTGCACACACAACCAACCCCACTTGTAAGTGCACTTCGTACTTGGGCATTGAGGCCGTAACTGAACAAGGTTACAGATGACAATGTTTCCGGACTTTACTGGTGTGCAACGGAGTCGAACCTCTTCACCGTCGTCGCATGTATGCCGGCGTTGCACGCAATCTTCCACAAGGCTTTGCGTAAAGTTCGAGGCATAAGTACCTATGCGAGCCATGGTCAGTATGCCAGTGAAGGACCCAGCAAGGGCTCGTATTTGCGACACAACACAGATCAACGCAGAAACCCAGTGCCCTTTGGTGCAATCAAGAAGGCGACAGATGTCACCATTTACCGAACAGAACGATCGGGCTCCGATGTAGAGCTGGTAGAAAACAGGCCGATATGATGTTGGCAATCGATGCCGTAACTGTTTGATTGTTCATCAGCCTTGGAGTTGGGCGCTTGGAATATGCGGTGGTTAGACGAAGTATTTGTTGCATGCAAAGAGCTTTGTTTTGACATTACTAATGTTAATCCGGATGTTAATGGCTACGCAATATTGAGCTGGGCGACATGGATAATATTGATGTCAGTGCACTAACGCTAACATTGCGCGGTCCTGTACGTCCATCATCACAGTCGATGCTGATGCTGACTCTGATCCTGCAGACATCAAAATATGGGAAAACCATCATCTCGGTTGGGCGAAGTCTTGCACTATATTGCACCACACTCTAGTGTTGATTTCTGCATATGCACTTGGGCTTCTGCGCCGTCTTGAGACAATTCATTTCAACAGTAATCAGCTGGCATTCACAAAGAGCGTTGTTACTCTGAGATACTACACAACTTTTCCCAAAACGCGCGTCGGGCGCAAGGCATCCGTCAGCGGCACCTGTACTGCGCCCGCAACATCGTCTGAACTAAGCCTCACCGCCTGTGCAACATCCCTCTCGAAACTTTAGAGCTCTGCCTTGCCGCTTTGCTTGATATCAAGCTGGGTAGTATGAAATCTAGCGATGATTGGTTCGGTCTCGCTGCTTATGGCATACATAAGAATAAGCGTCCCGTGAAGAGTGCCATATGCACTCTATCCAGAGAATATTCGGACTCTTGCACTCGATGGCATCTTGCAGCATTCCCAAGCCGAAGCTGCAAATCTTCTCATCGAGGCTTCTTCCTACGAGCTGGGACTCTCGCACTTCTTCGACTGGGCTGGCATAACGAGGCATCAGTTCTGAAAGGCCAGGACGTCAGATTGCTGTCGTCTGATCTCATCAAAAATGCTAGCAAGGCGCCAATCCCAGCATTGTCATGCAACAACACCGACTGCTGAAGCGATTTCAACGATGAGGAAATCCAATTCAACGCCCACACGTACCTTACATTTGCAGATAAAGACATTGGTCTTGGGGATTCATGGGAAGTTTTGGTGTCTGCACTGTATAATGCGTCACAAGGCGATACTACAGCCCTGTCTACCAAATTCACAGATCCTACAGCCGCATCGTCTCTCGCAATTGGCTGCCTCGACTGGACGCACGACACTTCGTCATTACTACCAGACATCCTTTCTCATCAGCGTATAGCAAATGAGTATGCATCATTGACTCAGGGAGCGAGCCAGATGTAGACGCTGCAGCATGCGTGTTTGGGCTGGTCACCCAAGAACGTTAACCCGCCAAAGAAATTGCACATCAAGACTAATTCTACCGTTCTGCTGACCCAGAGCACAGCAGATCCAAGTACAGGATTTCCCTGGGCGCCAGGCATGTTGGACGAAATTGAGAACAAGGTTTCTGTATTGAGAGAAGGTGATGGGCATACGAGTCTGCCGTTGGGCGGTAAGACTACTGACGTGATCGTGGAATATCTTGTTACGTGGAAGGCACCTCCTGCTGGTCTAGTTCTAGTTTCGTAAATGGACCTTCCATATATACGTGCTTCGCGATACTGCGATCGGAGTACCATTCTTGGGTTGTCAAAAAACGATCTGGGGCATTTCGCCAAGCTTCTCTCGACCATACCACATTCTTGAGGTACTCTCTGTCCTTTCGACCCGTGGCGAAATATCTTCCAAACAACCATTAAGAATTTTACATGTTCTCTTCAATTATGTCACAACGCAACGACCAAGATGAGCGAGAAAAATTATTGATAGACTCAACTTCAAATTGAGACATCTACAAAGCTAACTTGTACTCAAATCGCGACGTTGGCACACGAAAACGCTGGTTTGACACCGCTACTGTAGTCATCGATGATGGCCTCCACTGCAGCATACAGACCAGGACCAAGCAGGAACAGACCGCACAACATGATAAAAATATGTGTGACCGTCTTCACACTTCGTGCTAAGCCGTTGAACAGTTGGCCCTTGTACAGCTGCCAGTACGCCACTGCAAAGAAGATAAAGCCAAAGAAAGAATCGAACGCCGCGCCCAGAAGTGAGAGAAAGTCGCCCATGGAAGGAATGACTTCAGCGAAGACGAAGCCCACGAACCAGATCACTGCCATGACGGCGATCCATACACCCCAGCCGAGGACTGTGTTGCTATGGGCATGGCGGCTTTTACCCATAAGGCGACCGTAAACAAATTTGGCGCTTACATTGGCGTAGATGACACCGATGACTAGCGTTGGCACAATGACGAAAGAGAATGAGGCCTTCTTGTACACTGTGGTTCCCAAACTTCCAAACGCAGGAGCAGTCGAGTATTGCCCGAGATAGTGGAAACCGATAGCCGGAGGGACGATGAACAAGAAAGCCGAGATACCAGCAAGAACAGCGAGTGCCTTGGGGAAATCTTGTGGTTTTTCCATTTCGGAGATGAATGTGGGGAAGAGAATCTGCGGCACCCAGAGGAAGGTGATGTTGAGCACGGCGTTCATCGCTGCGACCCAAGTTGTGCCTTTAGCCGGAAAAGCGTAAGTTCTCACCGGTCCGGCCTTTGGGTAGTTGCCATTGTATCCGTAAAGAGGGTGGTCCTCAATCCCAGCGAAGACCAGAAAGAGGAGGATCGCAACCCCCATGCATGCGGCAGAGAACATCGACATGAACGATACATGGTTGAGTGTCCTTGGTAGTGACATGACGATGCCCATTAGTGTGACAATGACCGAGAAGATCACAGTGCACATCGAGTGGTCGGACAGCGTGTTCAATACTTTAGCTCCAGTCAGGATATGGAATCCGATCAGCATGATGTTGTTCAAGAGCAACATGACTGCTGTGAATTCGTAGGCGATTTTGCTCTTGCCGAAAGCGTAGTACCCAAAGTCGCAGATATCCTTGATTTGCGGGTGTTTCATGATGAATTTGTGCATTGTCATCGAGGTGATGTAGAAGAGCACACCAGCTACGACCATGGTGATGATGCCAGGAACCCATCCAAGGACACTGTGTGAATCGTTAGCGAGTGATGTATGGAGTTTGAATGAATACTCACGAGAGCGACCAAGACTGCGCCATGATGGCAAGGCACACTTGATCACCAGCCAGTAGCCAGGCAGCCCGTTGCCAGGTCATGGTACGAAGTTTGATTTCATGTTCACGATCCTCATTGACCAGAGCGTTAATTACATATGTTGTGCTGTCATTGTCGGAATCCTGGGCTTCGGTATCGAAGGTCTTGGACTGAACCTTGACGATGTCGTTGGCATGGTGCTCGGCCATGATGGGCAAGTTTGAAGTCAAGATAGGAACCGCACTTGAAGATCCACTTATCATGGGGGACGGGCCTAATTTATGTGTAGAGCATACTAAATATTATTCGCAGATGCTATGCGAAATTTTGAAATGCGATAAAAACGTCCCTACCAGCTGGATGAAATGGCGTGCTTACAGACCCGGCCGCGCCGAGCGCCTGGATCCGGGTCTTCTACCACGTCGTCGCAATACATCGAGCCTCCGATGAACACTATTGGCTAAGAAGTTGAACGATGCTTGATCGGTGTTGGCGCATTTGCTTATCACCCGCCAAGCGAGGCTTGTTAACTCGAAAGGTATTGCGCTAAGCGTACGGTTGAAAGAGGTCCAGAAGCGATGTCGAAAACGATATGTTTTCAAGGGCCGTTCGACTGTCAGCGGAAGATCAAGATTGGTCGATCTGGGGTTGGACTGACTGAGGGTGTTTGTCGCCAGGCTTTGAGATCGCGCAATCGTTAGGGCTGATTGCGCGGCCCGAAAGCCGAGCACCACCACGCAAGGAAACCAGAAGGACCGAAGATGCAGACAGCAGAACCATGAATCGTCCGCAAAAAGAAAAAAGAGAAAATGAGTCTTCCTTGTACGATCAACTGAGGGGAGTGCATGATAGGATCGGTATTTCTAAACGAACCTCGAACCTAGCCATGAGCGAAGGCAACTGGGTGTAGTGCGATCAGATCCGTGAGATTCAGTTGCTGGTCACGCGCATAGAGCACCGACTCTTCTCCTCTCAGCTGAACCTCGATATATAGACCCTGGCTGGCTTATTGAACCAATAGTTGTGCGTTTCCCATTCATGTTTGGGTTTGGCAAGCTCTAGTTGAAAACGCCTGAGCAGCTGTAGAATAACATTGTACATTTCGCACATTTCAACGTCAGTAGGGGGGTGGGAGCGCTGTTGGAGCATGCGCACGTTCTTGCCAATGTGTTTCTACGCGCCACCGCCAAACTATCGACTTATGCGAGCTAAATCCAGACATGAGTTCAAGAGAGCATACTTGGAACAGGTATCGCTCCATCATCGCTGCAATGGGGCTGAGACATCTGTCAGCAACGACGTTTAGTTGTGAGCGAAAAGCGAAGAGCGAAAAAGATTCGGTAGCAAATGTCAGGTGTCACATCTACAGTGGCGATGACCATTCTGTGGAAGTGGCAAGCTCAGATTCAACAGCTCAGTAGCTCTGTGATGCTGAGACCTTTCATAGTAATGGGATTGTCATCTCTTCCCACTGATCCAAGATACGCATCGTCCAGTCCCTCTCCTGCCCCTCGTCCTCAAGCCTAGATCATATATCGATAGCCCTTCTGCAGAACCCTTGCAGCCGCAACATCCACACCTTCTAACTCGGCCGTCTCCCTCAACTTCTTCATGTCCTTCTCCGTCAATTCGGTGTTCTCATTCTCCATTTTTGCCATCTGCCTGTTCTGCGCCTGAAGATAGAACCTCATGCCGACAAAACACGCCAGACTCAACACCTGCAGTCCAATGCACACGCCTAGCGCGGGTCGATAATGCGGCTTCGAGCTGGGAAAGTATGTGAAGGGCGTCCAGATTGACGCGGAGTTGCCGATGGAGTTTATGAAAGCAAGCGCCGCAGCACGCTTGGCAGGAGGCCGCGGGATGGCGTTGGAGATCCAGGCATAGATTGTGCCGTTTTGAGCAAAGACAAAGTTCATCAGGAAGAAGGAGAAGTACCGCGGTCCGAAGTCGTCAGTAAACATGAAGACCAGAAACCCGACAATAGAAACAAAGACAGGGTATGTGAGGAACCAGAAGCGATTGCCTAAGTGATCGGAGAGGTAGCAGTGGCCATATGAATAAAAGACCATGAAAACGTAGGGAGGAGCGACAAGGAGGAGGGAGATAACGCGACCGTAGCCCAAGGTTCCGGTGAGAGTCGGGAAAAAGTTCTGGAAGCCAGCCGAGCCGGTTATCCCCATGTATGCAAGAGCGACTTGTGAAGGTCAGCATTAGAACGCGTAGTGATGAGAGTGGCTGACTAACGAATGTAGGTCTTAGGATCGGTGAAGGCAAGCTTCATGCCCTTGATTTGGCTCATACCGCCAGCTTCGTCAACATCAGCTTCGGCGGCATCGATGGCAAGACGTCTGAGGGCTACGCGCTTCATCTCTGGCTGGAGTCCCTTCCAAGTCTCCGGGAAGTCAGGTAGGATAAATATCGCTGCGATACCGACAGCCATTGTGATGGCACCTTCCAGGATGTATAGCCTTTGGAAAAGAGTTAGTCGATGTAAGCTTGTGGCTGTTTGTGGACGCAGTTTACCATTTCCAGGCAGCCAGCCCAAGACTGCCATCCAAGCCGCTCAAAATGCCGGCTGCAATGAGGTTACCGAATGCTCCAGAGACTAGCGAGCCAGCGAAGAAGATGGCGTTGCGCTTTGCCAGCTCTTCTTTAGTATACCATTTGCTCAGGTAAAACAGCGATCCCGGGAAGAAAGGTGCCTCCACAATACCAAGAAAGAAGCGTGCTACTACGATGCCTTGGTAGTTATGAACCTGAGACGTAAGAGTTGATACCAAGCCCCAGGCAATGGTGGCACAGCCAAGATACAACGACGGTCGGCCGACCCAGTTCAGGATGATGTTGGAAGGGACTTGCATTAGGATGTAGCTTCATCGTTGTTATTCAATGCTGTTTAGTAACCAGGAATAACGTACCCAACGAACAGAATCGAAAGAGCAGTCTGGTACTGGCTGCCAACGAGACCCAGATCTTTTTCCAGACCTTGTAAGCGTGCCGCAGCGTAGTTGTTTCTGGTGTATTGTTAGGTGTGAGCTAATATATACGCTGCGATGCTGCATGCTGCATACCTGTCGATATAGTTCATTAGGTAGATGAGGATGAGAACGGGCATGATGCGCATGTCGATTTTCCTCCTGAGCTTTTTCTCGATCTCCAGCTCTTCTGCGGAAAGGCATCCATGGTGGAGGGCCTCCTCGCGTGCCGTCTCGAGATGCTCCGGATGACTAAACTTCGCGCCCATCGCACCGTGATCTTTGTAGTCATTCTCGGCAGCCATGGTCAGGATCCTTCAGAACGGAAGGAGTTGGGAAAAGGTTGCTTCTGACTGCAAAGGAAGGCTTGTTGAAAGCTTAATGCACAGATGAGATCGCCACTAAATGTTCCAAGTAAGACCCGGGGTAGGTGCCATCTCATTATCATGACGGAGATGGCCACCAGAACAAGTGACCTCATTGGCCAACCCCGCTCCAAGTATGCGAGGAGCAACACGTACCCAAGCGCGGACCAAGTCTTTATATTGAACCTGCAGCAGGAAACCGAACTGCGGATATGGTGATTCGCTCACGGGGGCGATGTTGCATCGGTGAGAATTCCGCGTCAGTGCATCAAACGTCATCCCCCAGATGGTGCGGCATGATCAACGTGAGGTCCAAATTGGGCAGTAGTGCTACGTGAACGACTGAGCGTAGTCTGTGGAGGCAAAACTAGCATTAAATACAAAAGCAGGGGATATCTCAAGCCAAGGAAATTCGTAAGTCGTACGGTCGCTAACATCCTGCGCAAAACTCGAGCGCCAAAGCACAAGCAAAGTCCAAGCCTTCAGGGTTGGAATAACATGCCGACACTAGAGAGGATTGAGACCCCAGAGCGCACGGTAGCCCCTCAACCCATCAGGTGAACACGCGCACATCGGATCTCCGTTTATTGATTACCTTGCGAGTTGTGAGCGCTGTACTGTGGCGGCATGGCATAATGCGCCTGCCGTGCGTAATCTTGAGGATTGTAGTTGTATTTGTGCTCGTGCGCGCTTTGGTGACTCTCGCGTTTCTGACGGTCGGTATGCTCTTCCCGTGTTTCTTCCATTGTTGGCAGTTCTGCTGTGAAAACTTTCTGGTCGAGTCCGGGGGATCGAAGATTATCAGACGCGGCATATGAACTTGGGCGTGAACTTGTTGAGCTTTGATAATCGTTTGATGCTTGCGACCAGCGTGCGTCCGGCAGGTTTGGTGAGACTGATCCTTCGCTTGCATTCGACAGACGATGTCCTGGGTGTAGGAGGCCCGGTGATGGTTGCGCATGGTAATAGTCGCCAGGCAGCTCCATGACGGTGTTGTTCTGCCCTAGAAGCTGACCTGGAGGGACGAACTGCTGTTGACTTGGGTAATGCATCTGCGTCGGCGAACGCGCAGGTGATAAGGGCATGTTGTACGGTTGCATGTTTGCGTGCTGGGGCGATAAGCCTGGCGATGTTGGAACTCTGCCAGACCGATCTGCGGGGTTGACCGTCTTCAGTTTGCCCTTGTCCATCATGCCTTGCAAAACACCAGAATCGAGCAGCTCAGCTTTCTTGATAAGACGATCGACTAAGATCTTTGAAGCGGCCTTGTTTTCTTTCCTTACAAACCCAACCATGGCCATGTTGCATTTGATCTCAATGTCCTCCCGCAAGTACAAGCCCTCGGGTGGAGCGCCAATACCTAGTTCCCGAGTCTGGGCAGGCTCTCCAGGCTGATTTCCGCAGATTTGCCATTTGTTCCGAAGGTCAACGCCGGCAGGGGCGTATACGTGTGTCTGCAAGCCCCATGGCATATCGTGGAAACACCCTTTGAACTTTATAGCGCCGCTGCCCAGCTTTCCAATACCAGGGATGTATTGTATCCGTTGCGAGATTTCATACCATGTCGCGTAGAACTCATCAGATGGGGCATCGCGGGGCGCTTTGATTGCCTCGAAGCCTGTCACGAGAGGGTTCAACTCGATAACTTCGCCGTGGCTGTGCAGGATGTCGATTGCCAGTTGTCGTGGAATGAAGGAGGGAATGGGTGTGATGTTCGTGTACGTCGTCTTCCTGCGCATCATCTTGACGGTTGCGCGACAAGAATTCGAGTAATGTTACGGCGGAAGAGGATTGCGCAGAAGCGAGGGCGTCGTACAGTAATAACACGCTGACAATCCCTGTACTACTACAACCCTGCATGTATCAGCTGTAAGCTCACGGCTCATTCAGCAACCTAACGCGTCATGTGCTTGGCAGTGCGCGGTCTTACAATCCAGTGAACGTGGCTGAGCACGAACTCACAAGTTCAGATTTGAGAAGATGAGCCACGGAAATTTGGAAGAACGCATCTGCAGGCGCACGTCAGGAGAGATTGCTGATAGCTATGATAAAACAGATCGTAGAGCCGGAGAGACTCGTTTCCGCAGCGGGGCCGTCTTTGGAGCATCATCAAGAGAGTAAGCGGCAGACCCGCAGGGCTGGAAGTGTTGAAGATCAATCCGCCAAGCATCCTGCAGGAGGCGCGGTTCAACCCTTTTGGGCGCGCCGCCATCAGGATGTCAGTCTGGTAGCGAACTGTCCATCTCTTGTCTGCGCTTCCGCTGACGATCTGTGACCCGGAAGCCTGCGCTCCCGCCATAACACGTCCCGAACAAAGCCACTTCTGGTGCCGATCGAATCGTGGCACTGCCACGACCTGCGCACTTTTCAACTAATTACGAACTGCTGATGGACGATTTCCTGTGTTGCATGGATATCCCTAACTCATGCTGCCGTGATACCGGCAAGTCTCCTGGGCAGTTCCTGTCACACGATTGCTACGCAAAGTCGCCGTGAGGACGCTGTCGAGACCCAGCGATTTCAGTATATTGCCGTTGACATAAGGTGATAGTTGTGGGAGGATGTTAGCGTCTGGTGTTGTGGCTGCTAATGGCACTAGTGATGGGTTTGGGAGATGACGCCATGCAAGAAAATTAGAGCCTTGAACATAGGCATAAACTACTACTAGTTATCATTTTTGCACAATCATGAAATATATAGCCTCTTCTGTCGAGGTTGAACCGAGAGGGTCTGTCACGCGGGTGCGTAGCCTTGTCCGCTCGAGGGTGCTCACTGCTCAAACAACTCTACATTCGACCCTATCAGTGTCACACACCGCCTCGTCCAGATGGGTATGAGCATGGAACCTACATTCTCGACGGGCTATACAGGCCGAAGAAACACTGACCTACGCGGCGACGGACTTGTTTTGACTCCCTCTTCCACGAATAGTAATAAGCTTCAATGTTGATTGTTACTGATGAACAGACAAAGGCGAACAAAGACGAACTAAGTTCTGCAGCAATTGACCTGGTCGGCCTAGGAACAAGTTTCTGTCAATTTCTCTCATCCCAGTCGTGCGCTGGCAAAGGAGTGCAAGACCGAAGCTTAAAGAATCAGGCTTGCTTGTGATCATCATACGCACACTATTCGTCGTGAAGCGTACTCCGGAAAAACACCCCAGTTGCATGAGGGTAGCATACAAATCGACGCACCTACACGAACTACCTATATTCTGCAATAATCATCTCCGAGGCTCTCTCCGCAATACCATAAACCAGTGTCTGGATATGCGCGCTCGGCAACAATGGGATGATGCTCGCATCGACCACTCTCAATCCCGCTGTACCGTATACTTTCAACTCGGGATCGACCACGCCTCCATCCTTCTCCGGGAGCAGTGCTGCAGTACCGATAGGATGGTAAATACTCAGCGTGTTAGCTAATGCATACTTGCTCCAGTCCTCCTCGGTCTGGACTGCCTTTCCGGGCTCGTATTCTTCAGTCCACACGTCTTTCAACGGCGATGTGGAGGCAATTGTACGCAGGAATTTGGCGAGATTGGTCGCGGCTTGAAGATCATAAGGGTGGGAGAGGTAGTTCGGGTTGATTACGGGTTTGTCAGTGATGTTGCGAGAGATAATGTGTACGTTTCCTTTGCTCAGAGGGTGCTGTACGACACCAATAAGTGAGAACGTGCCGATGCCGAAAAGAGACGAGTTGACAGCTGGGTAGCCTTTGAGACCGGTGTAGCCGTCGGAAAAGATAACTTCAAGTTGTGGTACCGTGGCGCTGAGAGGAGACGACAAATAGCTCTTCTTGACTTGGTCCACTGCAGTATCTAAGCTTGTGTCGCCTTGCACCAGCTTACGGAACATAGTAGCAGTGTCGTTGGACACGACATGCCAAGGGAAATAAGCGTAACCGCTGGCTGTGTAGTCATACAATGACACTTGCCCAGCATTGTACGCCGCAAGCTCAACAGCAGCTCGAGTCGTGTTTTTCAGAACATCGAAAGAGGGGTACTCAGGCTTGAGTTGGTATGAGCTCTGGATGCGGATGTGATCAGATAGGTTTTCGCCAACTGAAGGAAGATTCTTAACAACAGGGATACCCAGCTTCTTCAGAAGCGTTGCATTGCCGACACCAGAGAGCTCAAGGAGACCAGGGGTTTGGAATGACCCAGCAGAGAGGATGGCTTCCTTCCGAGCATGGATAATAGTCCCATCCTCAATAGTAACACCTGTCGCAGTCTTGCTCTTGAAGTTGACCTTAGTTACGCGGGTGTCTAGCCTTACAGCGAGGTTGTCTTTGGCGAGCTTGAGGTACTCGGGTGCGTATGATCGAGTGTAGTTCGGGCTGACGTTGTTCGGCTGAGTACTGACACCAATCGGGTGTCCATCAAGCGATTCTTTGTTCGTTGCCAGGCCAAGGTTGTTCAGCGTAGGTATCCACGAGGACTGATGCCTGGGAAATATCCGGCTGATCAGAGTTTGAATAGGACCAGTCCTGCCGACACCCTGCGTACCGTACTCTGGCGAGGGCAAGAAAGTTTCAGCTTTCAACATCGCGGGATAAAGACTTTTCCAATTCCATCCCTCGTTGCCGAGCTTTTCCCATGCATCGAGTTCTGCAATGGATGTACGGTCCCACGACATGAGATTCAGCGCACTACTGCCTCCAAGAACCTTGCCACGATTCTGCGCAAACGTTCGGTTGTTGGCACTGGATTGAGGCACAGTCGTAAGGTTCCAATCATACCGACCCCCAAGAGTTGAGCCCTTCCGTCCTGGAATATAGATGCCTGGCTCTTGGCGCCCATCTGGACCGGCCTCAATCACAAGTACGGTGCTGTTAGGCAGGCCGATGCTGACGCGAGAGGCGACAGCAAGACCTGCTGTTCCACCTCCTATAACAATCTGTGTTTTGGTCAGATAATCAATGTAGGAAACTCGATGTATGCTTACAAAATCGTACGTGTCAGCAGCATGTTCAACGGTCTGGCGATCGATCTTGGCCGCGTCTGCCTGCCATAGAGAACTAGCTGCAACGATTGTCAGAGTACAAACCCGCATTTTGGCTTTGCTGAAAGCACAATGGAGACAACGTAGGACAGCAGGCTGGGGGACACCATTAGTCGTACCTGCTTTACCGTCTCTTCATTTGCCTAGTGCGGGTGACCCTGGCAACGTAGGATCAAACTGACGCGATCCCACTCCAATATCGCAGATGATCCTAGATCATACAGCGAGCCGTGCAACCTATTTGCCGTGGAGATGGAAGATGTCAGCTTGTCTTTCCGTGCAGGCGGATGGCTTGGTCTTCCTCTCTCATTGGTTTGCAACAGCTTGTTCAGCATCTAAGTCCCGTCTCCGCTTTCGCATATTTCTCCGAGGCCTGGCTTCAACAAAACTGATAGAGCGTGTAAATGACAGCATGTTTCACCTCGGTTAGCGAGGGTGGCCTAATACGCATACATGTCTTTCCCGCAAAACTCGGATCAGGTGGAAATATTGCGCCTAACTGTGCGTAACACACGTGTTCACGATTTTGAGCACCGATTCTGGGATCAGAAGAACTTACCGGAGCGTAATCGCTGTTCCAAAGGCAGCCTTGAAACAAAACACGCGACTATTACGAATGTCTTGGCATTTCCTAAGAACATGCCAAATGTGATCTCTCCAGCGCAACCAACAGCAAGTAGTCAGCGCTTTCTAGCACGATACCGTATTCATTCGTTGCCCGTGGGTGCAATTCCAAACTGATGAGGATTGGAGGATTTGGGAGGTCTTTAGGGGTAACTTTCTAGAGGAGAGTGAGAAAGTCATGGGAAGAAAGTCATGGGAAGAGAGACACTATGGTTAGTGAGGGAGTGCTTTGAGAGAATCAAAGAGGAGGGAAAGAGACGCGCGGAGAAAAGTAATAAGATGGACATAGAGGTTTTTCGAAGGAGAAGGAGACAGGAAAGGGCAGTGTTTGATGTTGTTCCAAGTAGAGAAGGAGACATTCTTGAGGCTGGGTAACAGAACACAAGCAATGTCTAGACGACCACGATGTCCAGAACCTGCCGTGTGTCTTTTCGAAGCTCCACCCACCCATCTTTCTCAACTCTTACGATCTTGCCATCGATGCAGATCCTTCGCCATCGTGCGTCTCCTTCACGTCCGTCAAACTCGATACGCAGCCCATCGATGGCTTCGTAATTTACCGTAGGGTCCTCAATATGTTTTCCGCCCTGATACGCTAGGCCCATCAATCGCATCGCTTCGTCTCCGCTTGTTGGGCCGAAGTGCACAAGGTGCAAACTTCCATCCAGTGGCTTTGAATGTGGAGAGATACAGAATGGCTGCTCAAGGTTCGATACCATGGTTGCGAGGATGTACATGTGCTCATTTTCTTCCAGCGGTGTCCATGTTTCGCCTTTCAGCACGGATACTTTCGCCTTGTATGCATGTGCTGCTGAACCATCAGCGGGGTACAGAGCTTCTTTCGCTGCCATTTTGAAGCGCTCAACGCCGAATTTACGGTATTCGGCTGTGTCGCTGTCGGCGACCAACGTCGCGTGCATTCCCCAGCTGCACACTACTGCGCCGTGAAGACTCGGTTGGCCGGAAGAGAAATCAGCGGGAAGTTCTTCTTCGCTACGCGCTTCGTTGGTGAGGAGGCGTGCACCGGGCGAAAAGGATGCTGTGAAGACAGGTAAAGGGCGGGTCTGCGACGAAGCCAGCGCAGTAAGGCCCCATATATTTTCCTTCCCGGCATTGATGGAGTGGTAGAGCGCATTTGCGGTTCCCAAGGGCACCAAAACGACTTGAGGTGCGATATAAGAGGGCGACGTGGTGTGTGAAGACAGGCCGTTCACGAGGTCAATAATGCCACCGTCCCCTGATAGCACAATGATCCGCAGAGCTGTACCTGCATTTGCTCTTGTGAAAAAAAGGTCGTTCGCGAGCTCCGTTACGCTAGTCGCTGATTGAGTGGTATGCACATGGAAGTCTTGGTGGTCGTTGGGATACAGAGTGGCGAGCAGAGGGCCTACACAGTCCTCGTAGAAGACAGCCGCCTTTTGGTGTCCCGAACCCACAGATAGCACAACATGCGTTTCACGAACCTCTGAGGTGGAGGAAGCAGTTTTCGAGGTTGAATTTTTCACGATCTTAGCTAGCCGTGGATGCTTTGTGGTATCTTCATCGAGTGCCAGAACAGCATCAGCTTCTGGGGAGCCATCAGGACCGGGCAGCGTCACTGTCAAGTACTTGGTAAGTTCTGGTTTGGACTCCTCGCTCTTGTTGATAGCATCATCATTGTCCTGCAGCTCGGCCATGATGGATGTAGGTGTCTTTCCTGGGGTGTGTCAGCAACCCAGTGTTTATACAACTCTGGTGGGGTCATACCAAATGTGTCAAACTCTGGCAATCGAACGGCGGGGTCGGTGCGCTATTTTCTTTGAGGCTGTGCTGTTAGACTTCAGTCTCCAACTTCGAGTTGCAGTCTCGACTTATCGAGAGGAAAGCTGATGGCCATAGTAAAGGTGTAACACCTGGCGATGCCGTGACTGCTGCAGCGACAGGGGCCGGATTGGTCAGGGTGGTCTCACCCACAATTGGCTCCACTTTGGTCGCGCTAACCTGGTACGTCATGTTCGAGGAAGGAACCAGTGTGGAGAGGGCAGAGACAGAGGCACGCGATGCATATCTTGGACATTGCAATCTCCATGTCGACTCCCATACTACAGCAGGCCCCAAACACTCGATACAGCAACCCACACAGAGAGATTGCTCGTTCTGGCCACGCGCTGACGGCTTCGAGGATAAGCCGGGTTACGTCATCCGACCACCTTGGCAGTTTTGAAGCTCAGCCGCTCACCAACGACACTGCAATTTTGCAACACTGTAATACCACATTCAAATCTTTGTTTGCTGAAGTTGCGCTGTCTTGCAGTTTTTCCGCTCACATCCGCGCCGAGCGTAACACCGACGGCTGAGCTCACACGCGCTCCCAACCGTGCCTCATTGGCAGCCTTACGCATGCGCACGCCCAACCTCACTCCCAACTTCACCCTCAACAAACCGACACAATGAACGGCGGCATCGTCTTTCTGATCATTCTGCTCCTGCTTGTCTCGGGCGCCTACTTTGGCTGGTACTTCTACGCCCGCTGGAATGCCAACAAGAATGGGCTGCCACCACCGTCCATGAACCCCATTGCAGCCTTCAAAGCCTCCCGTGGCGGCGAGTCCAACTACCCAGGCCCTGCGCCCGGCGGCATCAAAGGCTTCATCGACGCGCAGATCCGCAAGTTCAAGAACAGGAACAACCGCTCGGCCGCTGGTGCCTACGAGGGCGACTTCACCGCGACAGGCGGCGCGCCACGAGGCCGCGGCGCTGGCAGTCGCCTGGATCCAGACGAGGCTTGGTCAGCAAGAGTCGGCGACGAGGCATACTATGAGGAGCAGGAACTCGGTCTGCATGAGCCCGCACGTGGCGCCAATCCCTACGCGAGCACCAACTACGTGCCCCAGCCCCAGCCTCACGAAGAGCGCGGACGCAGCCGCACGCGCGACAGCTACGATGAACACCTTGATGCGAGAAGCGCGCGCAACGACCCCTTCGGCGACGACCATGCGGCGAGTCTGCGTGGTGTAAGCCCGCGGCCGCTGAACTATGGCGAGGATACAAGCTACCAAGGTGGAGCCACGGCGCAGATGCCCCAGATACCGCAGATCAAGACCCACAAGAAGTCGGGGAGTGTCAACAGTGCTGAAAACAGCCCCACAGAGAGCCGGAGGAGCGTGTTCAGAGAGGCGATTTGAGTTCGCGCTGGTGAAGAAGATGCTGAAGCTGTTCAAACAATGCACTGCGTTGCTATGATACCTCATGTACAACTGGTGTTTAGTGGGTTGTTTTTGAGGAGTATATACCTTTCTCTCCTGTCCAAAGATCATATTTCAACTTTCATATAGCTGTTTGCAGTATGTGAGACACTCTGGCTTCTTGTGATTGACATGGTTTCAATTCGAGAGCTATATTCATTTCTTCATCACTCTATCCTACTAAATCCCGACCAAAGCTCTCTCAAAAGACTGGCCCAAGACAATCGCACGGAACTGTCGTTCAGTACAGAATTCAAGATTTATGCGGCAAATCAATAGTGTAAACATGATGTGGGCACTCCTTGTCGTTCTTTGCCATAAATTGTTCTTACAGTACGAACCCAGACCCTTGCTCGTTGTGTTGCATGAAAAATCAACCATGAGTGGCATTATGACAAAGCATTAAAGAGGTCAGTACCAAGTACAAGCACCGAGGTACTTTACCATATAGCGGAGTCCAGATGCATGATAGCATAGCGTTCTAGGGGAACTCAGATCTTGATAGCTTCCTGCAGACTAGCGACGCAAAAATATGTGCCTTGAACGTACTACATATGTATTCATAGTATTATGGAAGTGACATGTGCTCTTTCGATACACAATACACAACATCCTGAAACAACGACTACCTAGTCGAGACATCTGCACGGGCGCCGGACAGAGGCTTGTCATCGTGCTGCTGATTATGTGAGCGGTAGATATAGAGTTCAATATTCAAGACATGTTCTCTTTGTGATAGGCTCGGATTTCGCAGTCGAGTATTGTCAGAGAAAACTTTCAAAAAGAGGTAGATTTCGAGATTGATGTAAGCTGGGCGCTCAAGACTGTGTACGTATGCAGCAGCTGCGTAGCGCCTCTGACGTCAACGAGGTTCGGTCGCACTGCCTGTTCAGCCTTCAAATGGTATCTCTGGACCCGCAATACAAAAAAAAATCGTGTATCCTGAAATCAATAACAGTTTGCAAACAGCTCTGTAATAAAGCTAAGTGGCTACGACGCATTACCAAAAACAACGCTCAGATGATGTGAGCAGGTGATTCTTGATTCGCACATGACGCCTTTGAGGCTGAGTCGCTCACCACGTTGTTCCAAATCGTGGAAAAGATCTCACTACCATCCCCGGTCCAGTGTTCCGAGGTGTGCTTCACCAGGTGCCTCATTCGTGTGGGTTGTCTCTACCCGGTTGGCGCCACGCGAAGCGCGCTTCTTTTCGCTCATGTGACCCGTTATATATACCCTGTCCTGAACGCAGCGTGCTCTAACACGCTGCATTTGTAGTCCACGAGCAATTATTACGTGGCAGGATCGGGCTTCTGATATTATCAGCTCACAACTGTCCTGCTGCGCAGTGTTTGTGGATCGCGCGCCATATTTGGCGGCCCTCGGTCGTGAAGCGTCTTTGTCTGCATTGTGTGTTGTCTTCCAGTTCCGGCAGTAGTCCTGTTTCGACCTTACACGTCAAGTCTGCTCATCTTTCTTCCTTTTGCTTGAAGCATCCCATATTGAGCGAACAGCGTCTGGGAGCCTGACTTGACTTTCACCTCATCCATGCACAGACCGGTTGTACACAATGCTCCTCACGATGCCACCTCGAATGTGTGAAGATGTCGACTATCCTCCTCATCCATTACCTACAACAGACCACTACAACCCTGTCAGACATTCCCACTCTTACTCAACAACACTAGCCGTCATTGTTTGTCTGAAGGCCGAATTCAGTACGAAAAGAATCATAGCACCAATGCGAACCGACCCATTCGAACTGAATCCAACCTCACAGACACCATTTCAGCGGCCACCTCGTACGTTCTCAGGGAACGGAGTTACCTCGCCTGAATTACGGACGTTCCGCCATGCAAATGCGGCGCTCCAAGCTGAGCTGAAGTATGGTTCTGCACGATGGGATGACGAGGTACTCGGTTCGAAAATGACCCCTTCAAGCTCAGCATCTCAAACTTCTCCGGTTTCGACACATTTCGACAACGATGAAAATGTATTCGGTATCGCAATGTCTCAAAATGGCCAATTCGAAGCAGCACCAAACGGACGAGCGTACTTGTCACCGCGCCGCCAGAAGTTTGGTGAAGGCGAGTTTGCTCAGCAACTCGAATCACTGGGCCTCACACGTGCAGACAACAATCCCCGAAACCCGCGCTCTTTACCCTGCAGTCCAGCTTTTCCACAATCCACGTCCACAAAAGCCGTGAACATCATCAACTCTGAGCGCACTCGATCTCCTGAAAACGACCCTCGCATGCTTTTTGGCTCGGAAGACACACATCTGCCTTGGATAAAGCAACTGAGCCCAACACAATTTACGCAGCACGTCTCACCGCAGATGCTGCCACGTGGTTCACCGCCGGCGAAGAGCATTTGGGAGGCCGAAGACGACGAATTCGATCGGTGGCCCACGGTGGGGCAGGCACGGGAAGAGCTGGAAGTTGTTCGCCGGAATGCCACTCTCAAGCGCAACACTTTTGTCAGGCCTGCGGAGCCAAAACTGAGCGTCGCCGAGCAAGTGGCTGAAGCTATGAAGACGCCACTGGGTGAAAACGGCCGAACTGTGGATGAGCGGGAGCAGTTGATTCTTGAACTAGGGGACATGGACTGTGGTAACCCTTGGGCTCAAGATGCACACGACGATATCTTCGTTCCGTTCTGCTCTCGTGCTTATACAGCACTTCCTGCGAGTGCCCCAGCGCGACATATGCACGTCCTCGACGCCAACTCATACGTCTCCAGCACAGATGATGTGGTCAAGAATGCGCGGCCACGCCTTTGTGACGCAGTAGCCACAATCCTGGCGTATACCAGCCTCAAGTGCCTGGAAGCTTTCCTGGACCCTGAGGTCGAGGTGTTCGAGTGGCGACGTCTTGGAAATTGCGTTGTGATCCGTCGTCAGGGAAACGAAGTCCTCGTGGGTAATTACTACAACTTCGGCACTACGTACCAGTGGGGTTACCTTGTTCGCTCGACCATCGACAAGAATGGAGCGTGGTCAGAGACCTACGCATCGGTGTCGCAAGGGACGACACCTGTAACGAAGGATCGAGTGCTGTTCGAAGAGTTCAAAGGAGAGGATACCCATTGGGATGTTAAGCCTGATAACGAGGAGTTTGCGCTGTACTCCGGTCGAGAACTTGCTAGATTCCTGCTCCGCTGGTCGGTCTGGGACTACAACAAGTGGTGGCGGTACAAGATCGAATGGGAGGTAGACGGGAAGGTGACAAATGCGCGGGACCATCATCGATATCCGGCAGGTCTTCTGGAGTAGACAACGAGTCGCTAGAAGTGACAGACACCACTACGTATAGACCTCTGTGTCCATTTCTGTTGGATAAAGCCAAGCATCTAGACGTATCGTTAGTACATTTGAACGTTTGCATAACTTGGTCTGTAAGGACTGACCAATATCACATGTTAATGTCACACCGTTGTTCAACTGATGTGCCATTCTCATGTTCCCTGCCTATAGTCCTTGCGTTCTTCGCTTGATTTACTTACGCTCATCTTCGCCCACCTCTGTGATGACGAAGCTTGTACAGTACCCAGCAGCGATCTTTGCGATCCGACCTGGTATGTCGATTTCATTCCAGAATCCACTTATCATGTCGTTTTTGATCTCTTGCTGTATGTTGGAGAGGTCACCGCAGTTCCCGTGCTTACCCCAGCCCCAGGAAACAAGCTTTCCGCTCTTAGTGAGCGCCAGGACGTGATCAGTGCCAATAGCGATTTTGTCGATCTTGGGCAGATCCGGAGGTATGAGTTTCCACTGATTATCTTTGCCCCATGCTGCCAGCCTTCCGTCGTCGAAGAGAACGAAAATAGCGTGCCACGTTGCTCCAACGTCCTTCCAGCCTCTGATGTCTAGTGGCATAGCCGAGATGATGTTGAACTTGTCCTTGCCAAGGACTATATGCTCACCTGATGAAGGGTCGCTGACCAGGTAGGTGAAGTCTTTACCACAGACTACTCGGATTGGCTTGATCGACAAGCCTTCAATCTTCGTGGGTACTGAGACTTTGTTTGACGACTTGTCGCCCAGTTGACCGAGACGGGCTTTACCCCAGCCGTACACAGAGCCGTCGGCCAAGACAGCGACGTAGTGCCACACGCCAGCAGCGAAGTCGATCATTTCTCCAGGTAATTGAACATCTAACGGATCGGACGAGTCGTACGTACGCGTGTCTTCCGCCTCACCACGACCCAGTTCTCCCCACTGGCCGCGACCTTGAGTATGTATTATGGAATTGGAGTCTTTCTGAGAGTAGGCAAACGCCGAAGATTCGCAGGCAGCTGCGAAGAGATGGACGTTCTGATGCAGTTTCCTGAACTCGTGAATCTGAGAGCCTGCACACCCGGTAATTTGGCCGACTCTATTGTCACCAATCCCAGCAACAGCATCGCCCAAAATATGAAGAAGCGTATGATTATCGCCGCTTTTGATGGCTGTTATGTTGCTAAAGATGGATGATCTTGGTAATTGCATCGGCTTGCTGACAATGTCTGCGACAGCAATTCCTTCGCCGAGTTGGCCTTCTCCATTGCTACCAAAAACGTAGATGTCGTGTGGCATATTAACTGATAAAAGCAGACATCAAATGTTCTACATCAAACTGATTAGACAGGAAGAGGGGCATCCACCAAATGCAACGCCTGACTGCAATCGATAACAGTCGATGGCATCGCAGATGCTGAGCGGTGCTCGTCTGGCTGATGTGGCGCTGGACCGTGCGGTGCGCTTAACCGCAACCAGCGCTAGCACCCACATTCGATTTCTGAATCGCTCGCCAACTTCTCACGACTTCGACCACTCGATCGTGAACGTCAACTGCCCGCACCTCCCACCACTTCGCACGTACTAACCACAGTCGCCCAAAATGGCCTCTCAATCCGTGCAATGCTTCGGCAAGAAGAAGACCGCGACCGCTGTCGCCCACTGCAAGGTACACATCCACCGCTGCGGTGCGCATTGAAAACAACATACTGATGGACATGTGCGCAGGCTGGTAAGGGTCTCATCAAGGTCAACGGAAAGCCTCTTTCCCTTGTCCAGCCCGAAATCCTCCGCTTCAAGGTCTACGAGCCCGTCCTGATCCTCGGCCTCGACAAGTTCGGTACGCACCCCAGCAACCACCGCGCATCCTCGCATAGCCAAACCATAGATGGCGCATAGAAGAGGGAAGGAACAGGGCAAGACTAACAGCCCACAGCCGATGTCGACATCCGCGTCCGCGTCACCGGTGGTGGTCACACCTCGCAGATCTACGCCATCCGTCAAGCCATTGCCAAGTCCATCATCGCCTACTACCAGAAGTTTGTCGACGAGCACTCCAAGAACCAGCTCAAGCAGGCTCTCGTCCAGTACGACCGCACACTCCTCGTCGCCGACAACAGGCGGTGCGAGCCCAAGAAGTTCGGTGGTCAAGGTGCCCGCTCCAGGTACCAGAAGTCCTACCGTTAAGCTACTCGCCTTCACAGAAGAAGGGCGTTGCTTGGCGGCAAAAACGACACGGGTATCGGCATTCGTATCGAGGAGCATGGAGTGGTGTTCATGGGCTTTCAGAATGGTTCAGTCCTCGTTGTGAGGCAGGAACAGGTTGTGTTAAGGCACTGCAGCGACAGCCGCAGCGCCGGTCTGAGCGCATCTCAGTGCTCGCGCCGGCTACGACTATAAAAACGAATCAAATGGTTGCAAGACACGCTGCGGATGATGGACAGCACGTGTGCAAATTCTACACCCATTTCACCGCGTCCACCGGTGCCTGCTAACTGGGCCGACAGAATTGCTGACGTTTTTTTTTTTCTTTCCTATTGCCATCGCTCCTATTTCCTTACTCCGCGTTCTGCTCTTTTCTTGTCTGTCTTTCCGCCCCGGCTACTGCTTTACTCACTCTACCCATACGCCCAGTCCAGCCCACGTAAGCCATGAAACATACCCATCAACACTCAACAAGCGAGAATACATCGAAACACGACCCACCGTCCCAAAAGCCAGGACACGCCTCACTGCCAATCCTCGCCACCAGAAAAGAAAGCAAGAGAGAAAACAAATACACAAAAATAAATAAAGGAATAACACAATCACCAAGTCTGCAGCAAGACTGCCACGACCACTACTAGTAACGCGAGTGAAACTGAAATGGAAAACAAACTCAATCACACGTATCCGCCCGCCATGCATGGAAGAGAGTGCGTAGCGCGCGTGACGACCACGAAGATCGGACCGGGGGGTATCGAGAGAGCGGCGATCTTTGTTGTCGAGATATTGTTCGATGAGGGGGGTCTAGTTGCAGCACGACCAATTCTAAGAGTGTGGTGTGCTGGTTGAATGTGAGAGAGTAGAGGCTGTGCTCCTAGGTATAGTGATTGTTGGATTCTCTGCGTGTTTGCTGTTTTGAATGCTATGCGCTTTTCATCCTATTCAGAGCTGTTCTTGGATGTAACCTGCCTCCCAGCTTGACTCTCACGTCCACAGCGTCCACAGCGTTTCCATCTTCAGTGCTCTTGGCACTGCACTCTCAGCACCCCAGCACCCAGCACCCAGCACTCAACACCTCAACACCTCAGCACTTTGACCGCGGCTCGAGCCACAGCCTGGTGGGCGACTTCAACAGCTTCTAGCCATCGCTGCCGCTGCTGCGGAAGGCAGCACACAGGGCGGCATACTGGTGGGTGAGGTCGAGGACGTGCTGGGGCAGGCTGGTGCCCTGGATGATGCTGCGGATTTTGACGGCGCCTTCTTCTTCGATGAGTTTGCGGATTGTGTAGAGGAGGGAGGGGGAGAACTTGGGGGGTGGTGTCAGTGGGTCGGTGTATTGGAGAGAAAGAGGGAGGAGATGGAACGTACCTCGGAGTACCACCGATACTGCCAGGTGACGAGCCTAATGAGTGCTGCGCACACGTCTCTTGTATTCCTCTTGTCTTCGCCTAGCTTGAGGATGCCCCGCATCGCCTTGGGTGAAAACTTGATCTGCAGACAGTTCTCGTACGCTTCGACTGCCTCGTCGATGTGGTGTAGTCGTTCTGCCAGTTCGCCAAGAATCTCCCACTCCTCGGCGCTCTTCTTGTACAGGAGCTGCTGCTGTCTGTACTGCGCCATCTCGGTGCGCCAGATGGTGTAGACACGCAGGTCTTCGTAGAGCACCATGAAGAGGTTGTCGAGCCAACGTTCACAGAGACGCTTGTTTTGGAACTGTGTGTAGTTTTGTTGTGAGGGGTTGTCGTCGTTGTTTGGATGCGGGTCTTCGCTGCCGGCTTTGACGACCTCGGCGGCAACGGTGTGGCCAGGTTCCTGTAGTGAGTCTTGCACAGCTGCCTCTGCAGATGCAGATTCGCCGTTCGGCTCGGATGGCTGGTTTGCTTCGCCATGGCCGTTGACCTGAGGATTGGGAGATGCTCGGATGGACGGTGAGGGCGAGCGCAGTGCGGTGGTGCTGGCGCTGCGCGAATGCGAGACGGGGACGCTCTGCTTCTCGTGGCGGTACTCCTCCTCCATGACGAAGACCTGTGATCGAATCTTCAGCAGCTGGTCCCAGCCAATCTTCTTGGTGATCTCTGTAAGGATGATGTAGGCTTTTAAGAATGTGCCCTTGAAGCCGGCAGCGTGGAGCTTGCGCAATGTGGGGTGGACCATGTCCATGTCGTCGAGATTGCTGTCTTCGATCTCGTCACACATGGCCTCGGGCAGGATGGGCAGGAAGACTCTCTGGGGCTCTGGCATGCGCGGAGCGTCCTTGTCCTGGTAGGTGAACATGGGACACGAGTTGAGCGTCAGGAGGGCCAGGTCCCACTGCTCCAGGCTGACGTAGATGTCGGCCAACCTGGCCCAGGTGCCGAATTCGCTGGGCGCCGACACGACGCTCCTCTTCGCAATCTCCAGCGCAAGGTCACCGCGGCCTTTTGTGTTGCAGAAGTCGGCCTGGCAGTCGAGCAAGGAGTAGTCCATGGGCAGCTCCTGGATGACGTCGTGCAGCAGCTGTACGGCCTTGACCTCCTCGTCCGCCTGGATGTAGACGCGGGCCAGGAGCGAGGAGATCTCGGGGTCGCGGGTGCGCAGTTTCTCGAACAGGTTGATGCCAGACGCATATCTGCCCGTGGTGTGGATGTAGCTGAGCAGGCCGGTTGTGAGGTGGTTGGAGACGAGATTGGGGACCTGGATCTCGGGGTCGGAGCCTAGCTGCCAGCCTGTGGTTGTCAGCGCCGCGTGCACGGAGGACATTGACCGTGAATAGGTGTGGAGTCAATGGGGGATGGCAAGGGCGTACCGCTGAAGAAGAGGCGCTCTGCAGCGTCGAGGAACTTGTGCTCGCTCTCGGTGCTTGTGATGGGGTTGAAGCGGCGGACGCCGACAATCTTCTTGATGGTGTCGCCGGAGCCGTCGTCGGCGTACGAGTAGGCGCGCAGGACGCTGCAGAGGTAGGTTTCCAGCCACAGGTCGTCGGTGGCTACGCGCTTGTCGCCGCGCTCGTCGATGCAGTAGCTCTCGACGGTGCCGGGGATGTAGACCTGGACGCGCATGTCGAGGCGGGAGAAGGCATTGTAGCAGCTGGGTGTTGTTAGTGCGTGTCTCGGTGTACTTTCAGGGCGTTGTGTTGGTAATGTTGGTATTGCTGGTATTGTTGGTATTGCTGGTATTGTTGGTATTGCTGGTATTGTTGGTATTGCTGGTATTGTTGGTATTGTTGGTGTTGTTGGCCATGTCAGGGTGTTGTGTTGTCAGGGTGTCGTGTTGTCAGGGTGTCGTGTTGTCAGGGTGTTGTGTTGTCATGGGTAGGGTCAGACGTACCAGTACAGGCCCGAGACGACCTTGTTCTGCTTGTCGTGGGGCGAGTAGGTGAGCGTGTTGATGTAGGCGGCGAGGCTGGCTGATGACGAGGCGTCCATGCCGCTGACGTGGTGGTAGACGCCCGTCTGCTTGCTCGTCGACTTGATGGGCTGCTTGATGAGGTGGACGAGGTCGGGCGGGCCGAGCTCGCGCAGCGTCTGCAGCGACTCGGAGCGCGACTCGATGGCCGAGTGCAGCTCATCCTCGTAGATTCTGCGCATCCGCGTCAGTTCATGGGCGGGCGGCGGCCAGACTTGGGCGCATACTCGGGGACCGCCGGCGATGTGACCATGGCTCGAGTGTGCCGCGCAGCAGCGAGCGAAGGGAGCGCGCTGTTGAAGACGTCGACGTTGGGGCGGGCGAGGGGGCCGAGGGGGGTGTAGAGGCCCGGGCTGGGCGGTGCGGGATGCGTGTCAGGGTTGCGTCCACGTTCCCGTTCCTGGTGGAGAGCTGTAGCTGTCGGTCTGTCCCCGGTTCGCCAAGGCCAACTTTCACTCCCGCGAGCCGCGACGCGCTCCACGTCTCCACGTCTCCACGTCTCCACGTCACTCTGTGCCTGCACGCGTCGCCTCGACCGCACACCTTCACCGGCCCCTGCACTGCACAGCTGCACCTGCACCTTCACCTGCACCTGCACCTGCACCTGCACCTGCACCTGCACCTGCAGCCTGATGTCGCCCGCAATCGGCGGTTCTCGCCTACCATTGCCTTGAACACCCACACCACCATGGTATGTCCGTGACACGTGAAAGCTGCCCTTGTCCACACCACACCACACCACGCTAACATCGCCCAGTCAAAACCCCCCAAAGCCTCAAAGGCCTCCGCATGGCACGCCCTCAACGTCGAGTCCGACCACGAAGACGAAGTCGAGGTCGACGACACCCAGGAAATCCAGATCGAAGAGGCCCTGAAGCTCTACCAGGCCGCCCTCAAGTTCCACTCCGAAGGCCCACAGTCCTTCCTCAAGACCGCCGCCGCCTACAAGGCCCTCTTCGACTCGGACATCTTCAAGTACAACGAATCCCTCTCCGAATACAAGCGCCATGAGGTCTTTGGCGAGAGCTTGGTCTTCGACTCCATCCTAGAAGACGACTTCGAAGCCGGCCCCACCCAATCCACAGGCGCCGCCGACAGCGCCCCCAACACCCTCCCCCAAATACTGCACCTGTCCTACAAGAACCATGGCCAGTTTCTGCTCGAGTCCATGCAGCATTGGCTCACCCAGCACGGCGCCATACCCCGCCTCGAAGGCTGGAACAACATCAGAGGCGCCCTCACCTACTTCGCCGAAGCCCTGGACAAAGAGGACACGGATCTCGACCTGTGGCTACGCGCAGCCTCGGTAGCAGCCATGCTCGGCAGCACGCGCCTGGCCCGTTTCTGTCTGGAATCTGTCATGGACGGCAACGACGAGCTGTGGGAGAGCTTGTTGCGCCTCCCAGGCATCGAAGAGGGCCTGGCTGGTCAACAGCTGCGCGAGCTGGTCGGCAAGCTCGAGGACAACGTCTCGTTGATGCAGCCACCTCTGTCTACCATGAAACGAAAGAAGCTCTCCGAGACGCTCAAGAAGCGCCTCAATCCCTACCCGTTTGCGCCACTTCCTGCCGACGTCGCGGAAATCAACAGCGGGCGGGTCATGGAAAAAGCGCCTGACCACGTCCCACTGGCACCGGCAAAGTGGGACTGGTCGGGCGTTGGAGAGGCTATACTTCAACACTTCATAGCAGAGCAAAGAGGCGTCACTGCCGACGCCTCGCCAGGTGCCAACGTACAACTCGTCATACCCGCCGGTTGCGAGACCCCGGAACGGGTGGATCAAGAAGCGGCGGCAGCACCTGTTGTGGAAGAGCCCATGGACGATCAGCTGCCGCCCCAGATTGTCGAGCCGCCGTCCCCGGCTGCTGAAGTAGAAGTCAGTGGGAAAGGACAAGGCAATAACGAAGCTGCCCCAGAGGATCGCCCTCAGGACGCGGACACTTCGACAACGGCGGAAGTAGCACCAGCTCCTTCGCGCAAACGCTCAACGGACTCTGCGGGTCTCCCGGAGACGGCAGAGGGCGGTCGTGTCAAGCGCGTTCGCACCCGTAACGCGGCAACTGGCCAGGTCGGTGAGACGGTAGTACATGATCCCAGTACCTTGCTGGAAGGACAGCTCGAGCCTTTCGCTCATGCGGATCTATGTCTGTATGAGATCGTCAAGGACATCTACGCACGACTAGGCGTTGAAGGGCTTGGGCATCCCAATGAGCTTCGCACTTTGCTGCACGCCCTCCCCGACTCCACAGCGGCAGAGACGGACGACAAAATCGCCTGCGACACGTACCTGGCGCTTCAGCACGTGAACAGCAAAGCCGCACAAGTGCTGCTAAGCAGCGAGTCGTTTGATCTGGTGGGTCTGACTCGGGAAGCTGGCTTGAATGCTTTCCTGGGCTACGCAAAGTCAGGTGCTGGCCAATTATCTCCAAAACCACTGCTCCAAGATCAAGGATTGGGGGTTTTTGCGCGAAGCGTCAACGAGAGCTGGTTTTCTATCAAAGAAGTTGCATTCGCTTGGGTGGAGATGCTGCTCTCACGGGGGGTTTTCGCAGGTCAGAAAGATTCGCCAACGGTCAACTCCAGCTACTTGAGCTTCAAGTGGGCAGAGGACCTCAAGCGGAACATTGTGCAGATCATAGTCAACGTTGATGAGCACATCTTCGAGCGCATGCACGAGCGCATCAACAATCTGGACGAACGCTTGCTCAAAGCCCGTCTTCAGTCACAAAACTGCATCCTGTCTGACCTCAACGCATCACAAATTGAGATGGTTCAGACTCTGTTCGAGCTCCATCTCGATATCTACTCCCTCATCAAACATCCGCACAGTCAAGTGGATGCTGCGACCAAGACTTTGCAGTACGACCGCCTCGAACGGTGGTCCAACCTTGCTCGAGAAGCCATACAACTTCGTTCAAGTTGCACTCCAGACGTCGGCATGGATCATCTCTCACTTCGCCACGTCTGGGCTTCAGTCTTTCTAATGAGTGTCAAAGACGACATCCCGCCGGAGCATGTGCTATCTGCAATTGCCGAGCTCAAGGGCATACTTGTCGCGTTTGACAACCACACAATTCAGCTACAGAACAACGCGGTTATGCCCGAGCTGTCTGTTGCGGCTCTTGATCGCGAGCTTGTGCGGATCAGTATGAAAGACTTCTTTTTGAAGGTATTCGATCATGACGAGAAAGACCCTGTCACGGTCATTGAGAGTCTGGAGCCAATCCTCGAGCACAATACCGCCGCAGAACCGGCAGTCGAGGCTCCACCAAGCGAAGAAACATCAATGCAACAAATCACATCGCCATCGCCCTCAAACAGCATGTGTACGCCAGACTCCCAAGCCGAAATGGAGTTAGATCGGCCATCGCCAGTGATTGAGATGCGCAGATTTCTCGATTCAGCCAACGTCAATGTGAGCTTGTCGCTCTGGCAAAGACTTCGCGAGGCGTACGACGCAATCGAATATCCCCCCAAGGTCTTGTCTTGCTATCTGCGAAGCATAGAGGCATTCGTCGACGACTTTGAAACAAGAAGCTTCCAGGAATTGTCGCTGAGCGAACGTCAAATCAAGGTATTGACTCGCTTCCGAGTCATTGACGAGATGGTTGTCAAGGTCCTGCAAATCATGCGAGGCGAGCCCACAGCATTTGATTGCTTGTCCTACGAGCATGTTCAGACATCCATGTCAGCAATCGCAAGATTGCTACATGTTCTGTCCGCTAGCAACATGTTCCGAGACTTGATTCGCATTGGGAAAATACCCGTACCAAGAATTGAATCTTTGCCAAGCCAGGCTTTTGTAAACATGTCTGCCCGACTTGACGATATTCAACTGCGGCTGTGGACTTTGCAGTATTACCTGCTCCGAGAAGGCATTTCTCAGAACGCTGGCGACTTTCCTACACCTCAAGATGATCTCTTCGAGTTTCTACGCCATGTTCACCATGCCACCGGCATTCGAGGCTTCTGCCACCAATCCGGACGTCAATTCCTGAGACTGGCAAAAGACGAGATGCTCCGTTTGGATGACATTATCGACGCTAACAGCCGCGACACGGAATTTTGCCAAATACTGCATGATCTTTATGGCCTCAAACTGTTCGTCGAGCCTCTCGAATGCCAGGACTTCTCTTCGACCCCAGATATCCTCGACAAGAAGGCCGCGTTCAACCTCCTGCCTTTTGTCATGTCCCAGGCTGCCAAGGTAGATCTAAAAGACCTGCCCAAGACTAAACAAGAACTCAGGACTACCATTGAGAAGGTCCATGCAGCTTTGGGACGGCCCAAGTCCCATGACGATATCACGTTCAATCGCAAAACCATTACGACTTACTTCAAGTCACCAATTCATCCCATCACACTTTTCAACTGCCTCAAAGGTGTTGGCTCGCTCGTCACACGAGCCATCCCTGACGATGAAGCCGTAGCGGCGTCGAAGGGGTGGTTCTTCCTCATGGGCAACATTGCTCTCAGCAAGTTCCGTTCCCAGAAGCGCATGACCCAAGGGCCTACCGAAGACCTGAACTATGCGCAAGCCTTCTTCCTCCAAGACCTAGAGTATTCTATCGAACGCTGGGAAACATGGTACCGCCTTGCACAAGCATATGACACACAGCTCGAGGAGGCTGTTTCCTGGAACGCGGACAAAATGAACAGTAACACTGTCGAGCTGGCTAACCTTCAGCGTGGAGCAATCAACTGTTACGCTATGGCTGTCGCATGTGTGACTCGCGAAGCAGGTGTTTCGTCTCACGCTCAAGCCCACATTGCGCAGATGTACACAGAGTTTGGCGATCGCATCTATGCGTCGTCGCGCGAGCCTTTCAACATGGAGGCTTTTCAGACACGTGACGGTGAACGAAGATTTGTGAATTTGCCTGGTCTGTCAGGCGCGCAGCGCGACATACCTTTCGTCGCTCTGCGACCCTACACTGCATGGAAGTTTGCTAGCACCTTGTACAAGCGCGCCATTATAAACAACCCATGCAAATGGTGGAACCACTACATGCTTGCGAAGGGTTTGTGGAAGATGTGGGCCGCGAATCACAACGCACTGGTAGAAGCTGCGTCCTCAGATACAGCTCCACCAGTTCAAACTCGTCTAGGCTGGGAAGAAGTCATCAATCCCATCGTTGGTGCAATCGAAAGACTACCCGACAAGAAAGGAAAGAGCGGTGAGCCTATACTCGAACCGCACTACAAGCTGATCTCGATTGTCCACAAACTCGTGCAGCGGAGAGCTATCGACCACCACAAGGGCATAGAGGCACTCTCGAACACATTCTACTCGAAAAACATTGGCCCTCCCGAGCACCTACAGCAATGGGAAGTCTATATCATCGCTATCGTCAAGGCCCTGCGTGCGGCAGACA
This sequence comes from Ascochyta rabiei, assembly GCF_004011695.2. Lineage (NCBI taxonomy): Eukaryota > Fungi > Ascomycota > Dothideomycetes > Pleosporales > Didymellaceae > Ascochyta > Ascochyta rabiei. The sequence goes on along the minus strand of NC_082411.1, from coordinate 1,835,199 downwards.
AGTCGAGTTGGCACCACCGAATCATAGCACGATCGGCCCATATCATCTACGACGAAGGAAAAGATGTTGTCCTGGCGCATGCAGCTAAACACGAACTCACCCAGACCATCTTCACCAAGACGATGGCGGTTCAGGTGTGGAAGCCAGAGTATGAGCGACCCGGTCGTCATTTCGTGTACACATTGCGATATACGAAGTTCTTCATCGACCTGCTCGACAAGACTGGAGACAAAGCTAGCTTTGAGGCGCTGGCTAGACGTGTACGGCGAAAACAGACGGACTTCTTCCAGCACACTGAATTGTGGAAGGACTTGTGCACACGCTACTTGAGGTTGCTGCGACGCATGGGTAACGTCCACGAAGGCCAGGAGGACTCGGCGTTCAAGTCGGTCAATCAGGAAGACTTCAGCGCCCTTGCCGCGCGAATGGAGGCCTGGTGTCAGAGCCCAGCGACACAGCATCCTGTACTGGATGTGCTTCGCGATGCTGTCGAGCTCAAGCGCCTCAACAACGGTCTCATGAAGCCAACAACGATTGACGATCTCATCGGAGACAGCTACGCCATGTTGTACACCACGATTGGACCTACACTGCCGCCTTTGCCATCTGAGCAGCAGCAGCAGCCTCCTCAACCAGGGCAGTCTGGAACTGTGACGCCACGACCATCTACAAACCCTCTTTCGGTTGCTTCGTTGATGCAAGCCCAAGTCGATGGCACGGCCGAGGGCCGCAGTACACCATTCACGACATACCATCCCAACCAGCTTCACCCACAACAACCGCCATCTCTGCCCCAAGCGCCGTCACAACCTGAGCAGCCTGCTAAGTCCAGAGCCAAAGCTGTCGGCAAACGCGAGATCCAGCGCCGAGCCGAAGCTTGCGTGCATAAACTTGCTGTTGTCAGTACGCCACAGCCGGCCACCTCGATGCCAATCCGCTCTCCTTCAGTGGCGAATGCTACGATTCCATCTCTCTTCTCGCGTCAATCGACCGAGAAACCGGACCAACCGACAAACCTCGCGCCGGGCACTGGGCTCAGCACCTCGCTTCTCCAGGCGTCCACATCGTTCAGCAGCGCACCTGGCACAGGCACCACGAGCGTAAACAACGACCACGCTCACGACACGGATGCCGATCTCGACCACGATCAGGACAACGACCAAGACAACGACGAGCAAGAGGGCGACGGAGAAGGCGACACGGAGCTCAACGCACGGCACGACAACGATGACGACGACGCAGACGACGAAAGCGAACTCAGCGAACTAGACGAGAGCGAGGTGCAGGAGATCGGCCAGGAAGTCCAGGAGCACGAACGTCGCAGCGCGAGCTTCGCCACCGTCAAGCCCATGTTCCCTGGCCTGTTTGCCGGACGCGCGAGTGCAGAGCGAGGCGCCCCGATTGGTGGCTTCACCATCCAGACGCCGACAGGCCTGGCTCGTAGCGAGGAAGGCGTTGAGGCGTCGGCCGAGAAAACGGATGTCGATGGCTCCGCTAGGCTGTGAGCAGAGGCTGTCGGGACCTAACTCTTCACTCGCGTGGTTTTGTGGCAGATGCATAGTGCAGATGCACACGTTGTACGAATAGTACTTGGTCACATTCTTGAATCAACTCGGCGCAATGGAACGGAACGAAACATACGCATGGAAATCGGTACAGACGCCAGGCCGGGCTGGACTGGTTTGGACTTGCTTGAGATAGATACCCTAGCTGTGAGTTTTAGGATTAGTTTAGTTTTTGGTTTGAACAGAGATACCTCACAACGCGACTTCCCCAGTCTTCCTAAACGGACGATGAAAAGCGATCGCGATTATGGGTCATCTCTCCCCTGCTGTTTTTCTTCGACGCCGCTGAGCAGTGCTGGTTCCCACTGACCCCATTAACACAAGCTGAACAAACCAGGCACCCAGCCCAAACCCACAACTCTTACAAGCACAGTGCGCATGCCCACAGACAGGGGCCAAGACCCCCTTCCCATCTGAAAAACAACCGCGTCCAACTACCCCACCTACCATTCCTCCACATCATCTAGCTACTAGCATCTTAAAGACAGAAACACGCGCATGCAGCTGGCTACCTGGTTGGCTGGTGGTGGAGTCTCTGTATGGATGGCATGATCCGTAGTTAATGTCTCGCTACTATCCTGCACTGCTAATCTATCTGTTTCTGCACACATACACACACGGATCTCGCACCTTATCCTACCTCTCCACCTACTAGCTGCGCACGCAGGCAGATAGTCCAGCCAGGCAGGCAGGCAGGCAGGCAGCCCGACCAGCACGCAAGACCGACAGCCAGCCTCCGACGCGTCGAGCGCGGCGTCGAATCTGACTCCACCGGGGGGGTGGCGGATAGGAATAGCTGGTGCGCTTCAGCTTGTGTTGCTCTCGGTGCGGCGTTGTAGTGTCAAAACAGAATAGGGGCGGGGAACGGGAGGGGAGGGGGATTCTATCCTGTAGAGGGTTTATTATATTTGGGGGGGGGGGGGGGGGGGGTGATATGTAGTAGTATAGTGCGTAGTAACGTAGACGTGTAAACTAACTTTGCTGTATATGAAGGAATCATCTATAGAGCACTAGTGTAGAGAGTATGTTGTGTTGTGTTATGTTATGTTTTGTTGAGATAAGATGTAGGTATAGGTAGGTTTCCAAGGCAGAGGAACAGACAGCAGGGAACCTACCGTGTCCGTGCGCGCAACAACCGGAGTCGCGCAACAACCGAATCATCACAACTACACCATACTTTAACGTGTTGTAACTCAACAACTATAGCAGCTATTAACAAAGCGCTTACAGTAATTAATACGCTAAAACTAGGTAAAAAACTTATGTATTAGTATTTTACTACTAGGTTTAGTATTAACTGCGTAACTCTAGCTTAGAGACATAAGCACGTTTAGGACTCCTAGGAGACTAAGAACATTAACTAGCAACGTTTAACGCTATAACAGGAGATAGAGCTTATAAAGTACATAGAGTTGCTTAGTACTTATTACTTACTACCTACTAGAGAGATAATCCAGAATTTTGCGTCACTAGTAGCTCAAAATCCAGTTAGTAAGAGCTAGGTTACCTGCTTTATTAACAAGTACTCTATCTATCTTATCTTATATTACTCTACTAGGATAGATTAACTATGTTATAACACTAATTCCTATAATAAATATACGCTCTACTTTAACCTACTACAGCACAAAATCTCTAAATACTCTATTAAGGGTTACTATATATATAATATAGATAAGAAGGGCTTTATAATTAGCATTATAGGTAGAATAAAATATATATTTAGTAAGCGTATATATATAAAGGGAGAGATTAAAGCATCTATCTAGGATAGTAACTAAGCTTAGCAGACGCTTATAGCGTGTGTGTGTAGTAATAGAATAGTACTGCTACTAGGCATTATCTATAAGTTAGCTAACGCTAGCATTAAATTAGACTAGGTAGCTAAAATTAAGCTAGAAAAACACTCTGTAATAGTTACATTATCTCTCTTAGGGTGGACAAATAGGGATATAGGCCTTACCTAGCTTAAGTAGGTGTTTAATTACTACACTAAGGAGAAAGTATAAAGAAAGTAGAGGCTTTTAATACTAGATAGCTACAGATCCTACATAATAATAGACTTTATTAAGTACTATAATAACTACAAGATCCTTCTAGCTGTTCTTCCCCCTTACTTAACCTAAACGCTCTAGCTACTTAATATAGTGCTGTTTAAGCCTCTATTAATAGTATACTTAAAAGTAGTTATAATACATATCTATAAGGCTTAAAATAATACACCTATTACTAGAGCAGACTTCTTCTGCCTATTTTAGCTAGCGTGGATGTGTAGCTTTACTAAAAAGCTAATACTTAAGTCCTTTAAGGTAACAGGTATCTATCTACTTAATCCTAACATTATCCTCTACTACTTTGTTAAAACACTAGAGAGCTTAGATTTAGATAGGTCCTTATTATCTGTTTATAGCAATAAGGATTAGCTTAAAATAGAGATGTTATTGCAGTATATAGTTAAAAACTAAAGTAAGAGTAATATTAAAAAGATAAGATAATTAATCTACTATATCTTAGTTAAAACCTTACTTCTCTAGTATAAGATAGATAGCCTTAAAAAGACTCTAAAGACGCAGAAGAAGTATAAAAAGAAGAGCAAAACCTTAGACTTGTAGTAACAGTAGGAGTACTATAGTGGTGCAGTATTCTAGTTACCTAGAAAGGTTAATAAAGCATACTTCTGTAAGCAAGTTAGACAACATAAGAAGAAGGAGGAGAGGCTTAGAAAAGCTACTAGTAAGGAAGTAGCAGCTGCTAAGAAGCTAGTTAAGGAGAAGGAGAAGGAGGAGAGGTGTGTAGTATAAGAGGCAGCTAAGGTAGTGTATAAGAAGGAGAAGGCTAATATAGCAAATTAGAAGGCTAAACAGAAGGCTAAAAAGTAGTATTAATAACAAGAGCTTAATACTACAAAAGCTATATAATTACCTTAAAAGGGTAAAAAGAAAGCTTTATAAGTAATCTAGCTAAAAAAGTATTAAAAACGTAGTTTTAGGGATAATGTTAGTAGTTGTAGTCCCCTATTGCTGTCCCTAGCTCCCCTACTTAAAACCACATTACGTGGCTACAACGTTAAGTTACTAGCCAAATTTAAATAGTATATCTTTTTTATAAGTAATTAATTAGTACTACACTATAAAATTACAAAATAATAGCTGTTATAGGTGGCTCTATAGCCTTATCTAATTTTGAGCGTTAAGGTGGTTTTTGGTCGTTGCGCGACTCCGGTCGTTGCGCGCACGGACATGGTAGTTTTGAAACCTAGTACAGGGAGTTTGGAGAGGCAGATACCGCCGCACACAGCAACCAACCCACCAACCAACCAAAAAAACGAACAAACAACGTAGAGCGGACGGAGGCCAACTTGCAGAGTCGCGAAGCCTCAAAGTGTCAGAGGCGAATAGACCACCGAGTGGACAGGATCGCTATCCGCACCGCTCCCCACCACTCCGCACACGACCAGCAATCCGCGAAAAACAAAGAAAAAGAAGAAAAAAGCAAAGTCTCTTCTCGCGTCTCGGAAACACCTTACACTCCATCCACCCCATCCACCCCATCCACTCCCCACGCCATACCGCCATCCAACCCCCCATCCACAAACCCCAACGCGTCTTGTCTTTATGTTAAGAAACCCCTTCCTTTGCTCGACGTCGTGGCGCTTGGAGTGAAGCGGGCAGGTACCCAAGCTCGTACGCCAACATCGGTGCTGATGTCACATGCACATGCACAGACAGTGATTTCCGCGCCGCTGTACTCACGGTTGTGATGGCAAGGGTGGATATCATTTGCTCTGTCTGCTCTGTCTGCTCTGTCTGCTCTGTCCTCCGTCTGTACATGGAAGCTAGGTGGAAGCTAGGTGGAAGCTAGGTGAAAGCTAGGTGAAAGCTACGTGGAAGCTAGGTGGAAGCTAGGACTAGTTTATCTCTCTATATTCATCGCGAGCTGGGTTTTGACAGGGTCGTGCGTTGTATGGATGGGATGAGGAGGTCAATCTCCATCTCCATCTCCATCTCCATCTCAATCTCAATCTCAATCTCAAGACCAATCTCAATCTCAATCTCAAGACCAATCTCAATCTCAAGACCAATCTCAATCTCAAGACCAAGACCAAGGGCAACAAAGGCTGTCAATCCGCAACATCTCCGCGAGCCATCCTGTAGCGCAGGGTAGGTTAGGAACGGGGGTTTGGATGAGTGAGGATGTGAAGCGGGAATACGTGCGTATCAAGCCTGCAATCCCGTCACGCGCATCGCGCACACACTCGCGGGGAGCAGAAGGGAGAGAAGAAGAAGAAAAGAGAGAGGGAGGGAGAAGTAGGGGGTGTGTGTGGATAGAGCTTTCATTACTACTACTATCGGTCTGTCTGTCGGTCTGTCTGAACTAGATGAAAAGCCGGTCGAGCCAGCATGCGGAACCCATGCGCCGTGTAAATGCTACCCAGAAAGAAACTCCAATGCAATGCGTTTGTAAATGCTGAAAGACGCCGTTGATGCTTTTCAGCTGGCCGGCAGCCGGGTATATTATCGTTAGTCGTGCATCGTCTCCTACATCCTCGTCGTCGATTCGTGAAATTCGTCTGGCGCGGCTCAGCCAACGCTCTTCCCGCGACGACCCTTGCCGCACTCGCACTTGCTGAGAGGCTCGTCGGGGAAGACCCAGCCGCGGACGCGCTTGGCCTCGCGCTTCTCGCCCAGCTGCGGCTTGGGGATCCACGCGTCTTTCTCGAGGTGGTTTTGGCGCGTCAGGGCCGCGGGGCCGCCGACTTCCATGCGCCAGGTGCCCATGCCCTCGAAGGGGTTCTCCTTGGCGAGCATGTGGAGGTACCACAGCGCCAGGGAGGCGGTGAGCTGGATGTCGCCCGACGCAGAGAGGCCGGAGGTGGAGAGCGAGATGGGCGCGGAGAGCTCGAGGTAGCCGAAGATGGGCATGCCGGCGGCGGCGTTGAAGGTGGTGGGGTCCGGTGTGGAAGAGCCGCCGCCTGCGCGGACGCAGAGGAGCTCGATCTCGGTCATGATGAAGCCGTAGCGGCAGCCGTGCTCGCGCATGACGCGCTGCAGGTGGGCGAGACCTTGCAGGTAGAGGACCTGCTTGGGTGCCGACTCGCTGCGCATGCCGGTGTTCCAGTTGTCGTAGCACTTGACAAGACCGACAACGCGGCCACGAGCGTCACCGAGGAGGGTCTTCTCGAAGTCGGAGGGGTAGCTCGAGACAAACTCAGGCTGCGTGCGCGCGCCAGCGGCGGGCTTGATGGCGCGCATCTGCATGTGGCTGTTGCCCTGGGCGATCTTGAGTGCGGCGTTCACCTTGTTGGCGTAGTAGTTGGTGCAGATATCGTGGAGAGCGGACTCGTTCTCTGGCTGCATGTTCTGGCGGATGGGCTGGGGCAGGTAGGATGTGGAGACTGGGACCTCGAGGAGAGGAAGAATGGAGGGGATCTCCTTGATAGCAGACATGTTGAAGTCCTCCCAGCTGCGCAGGTTGCGGATGTCCCACCAGAAGTGGTTGTTGATGCCGCGAGGAGCGCTTGTGACGCGACGAACGAGGGATGGGGAAGGGTTGGGGGCACCAAGGTACTCGAGCAGAGACGACGTGGCAACGGGCTGGAACGCATCGAAGCTGGGCTGCTCTGTGTAAGATGGGTACTGGACAGCAGGCGCCGGCTCGAAGTCCAGCAGAGGGAAGTCGAGCGCTGTGGCAGTGTAGCTGGGGGGCTGCTGGACTTGGGAGTATTCGACGGGGGATTGCATGTAGCTCGGCTGGGGCGCGCTTGGGGCGGTCACGTAGTTGGGGAGGTTGCGGTAGGTGGGGAAGCCATAGCGGCTGATGGTGGACTCATCGATGCTGTTGGCGGAGGTGGACCTCACGTGACGGGAAGCATTGACGGAGCTTGAGCGCGAGTGTGTGGGAGCGTACGACGATGCTCGGCGGCCCTCAGATGGTGTGAACGTGATGGGCGAGTTGAGCATGGACAGGCCATTGAAGTCGCAAGAGTTGTTGGAGACGGGCGAGATCAAGTTGTTGTGGGCGTAGGGGCTTGATTCACGGTGCGGCATGGAGACTGGTCGTGCGTAGGGGCTGTATCCATAGCTCACGGTCGAGGCAGCAGACGTCGTCCTGCGATGTCTGATGGGTCCAGCAGTAGGCTCAGCCACCTGATCTTGGGTGCGGACCTTGGGGAGCAGAGTAGGTCCAAGCTGGCGGACGGGCGATCGTGGAGGTGTAGGGGCGACGTTCGGTGCCGGTGAAGACTCTTGCGAGTAGTATGTGACATCTGATCCGACACTACCAGGAATGTAGCTGTACGAGGAGGTAGGCGGTGTTGTGTGGCGGCTGTACATTTTGATGATGTGATAGCTTCCAGAGCTAGGGAATGGTTGGACAAGAAGAGAGGATTATCGAGCAACGATTAGAGAGGAGATCCAGCTCCAGAAAGTCTTAGACAGGAAAGAAAGAAGGGGAAGGGGAAATGTGTCGGGCCGGTGGGCTCTGCTCGCAAGTCCTCAATATGATGTTCGATGTGATGGTCGCTGTTGTGCGGCGAAGCACCTTGTATTTATTCCTCTCGCAAACCGAGACCTACGAACCAGTGCTCACGGCTCTTGAGAACATCTGAAACATGAACCACCGGCCCCAGGTTCCTGGCCTGAGATGTCGACAGGCGGTCTGGCGGCAGTTTTGCGCAGAAGGTTCTACAGCATGGAGCCTTGCAAGGCCAAGGTGAAACATGGCTTTTGAACGGGGCGAGCCTGTCTAGCGAACGACATGGTGCTGTTCTCGCTGTGCTGTTCGCCGTACGTGGTTTAGTGGTGTGCAGTTTTCAGCGGTGTGCTGACTCTGAGTGGTGGACAGCGGTGTGGTTGCAGGAGGGGCTATACCAGAGCGGTAAGCGGGCCAGCGATGCGCTTGCAGAGCGGTTGGCAAGATGAAACCGGGTCACTCGGCGGGCCGCTGTGCAACATCGACTACGGGTGGATTACTGCAAACTTGGCAGAGAAAGCACGGCAAGCGCCTAGGCTGTGTCTTGTGCACCGTGCTACGCGCTGCTGTGCTGGCATGCTTGACAGTGGAGGCATTCGCACGCTCGACCTGCTCGCACGCTCAAGCTGCACGCCCAGCCATCCTTCTACCGTCAGTGAATGGTGAGTGAATGGTTAGTGAATGGTGAGTGAATGGTGAGTGAATCGTCAGTATGGTGAGTGAATCGTCAGTATGGTGAGTGAATCGTCAGTATGGTGAGTGAATCGTCAGTATGGTGAGTGAATCGTCAGTATGGTGAGTGAATCGTCAGTGAATCGTTAGTGAATCGTCAGTGAATCAACACGCAAAGTCGGCAGGGCTGGACTCTCTGGCGGCAGTTGGGACGGGCAGCGGTGACGGGACAAATCAACAGTCCAGGTGTAGTTGCTCTAGCGCGCTGCGGGTGGGTCTGTGCACGGCGTGGGTCGCACAGCAGTCGGTGAAGAGCCATGGCGGACCGGGGAATCGATTGGACCACGACAGTCGAAAGTTTTGTTTCATCGCCCCAACCTGCAGCTGTTCCGCTCGTGTTCCGCACACCGACATGCGGCATTATGCACAAGATCGTGACTCACTGTGGGCGAGAGCAATGGGAGTCGCGACTACAACACGACCGAGACGGCGCTGCTGCACGACGCGTGCGCGCGTTGTCGTTGTCCTCGGTCGGTCGTTGAGGGCATTGGTTCTGGGTATCCGGCCTCGCCCACCCGTGTGCCTGTCACTCTGTCGCGGTCGCGCCCGAACGACAATCGCCCACATGTCGCTCTGCGCTGCACCGCCCCCGCGCGTCGTCTGTCGTTCGTCTCTGCGAGAGTCGACTGCTGCAAATCCATTCGCTCCGCGCATCCACGCGCCAGCACTGGCACTGTCAAAGTCAAAGTCAAAGTCGCGGCGAAATCATTAACCGCCCACACATCCCAATACGGAAATTAGGTGCCCCCAAATTTAGCCCGAAGCAGGCGCGTACGTCTCGACCCGGAAGCCACAAAGGCCGTTAATTTCATCAAGACGGAGATTGAACTGTCAAACCTTACTGAGGCTCTCTCCACACAACGCAAGGTTCAGAAGAGCCTCACAGCCTCCACGCCACGAGTTGCAGAACTGCCACAGGCGGCTACAGTCTTGGGCTGGGAAACAGACGTGAGCGCTGATTGCACCAAACTGGCTGTGTTGCCTGCGATGCCTGTCTGGTCCCAGGGGACAGTCGCAGAGCCGCTCGGCGCACAGCCTCATTTACGCGCTCGACAACGGAACGAGGAGAGCTGGCATGCGCACAGGTGAGGGCTTGGGACGGGTGTCGTGCGTGCGTGACGAAGAAGTGAAACCTCGAGGACGGTCCATGCGCTATCCGTACTTTGCTCAGGGAGGGTCAAGACCGTCAAGACAAAGTTCCATGTACATGCTTCGACACCTCGATCATCATGAGACCACTTCTTGTGGTGAGCACTCAACCATGCACAAACCAAGGTGGGAACCCAATGGGAAGGAGTAGCAACGAGCACGTTGAACAACCACCCAGCTCACTCCAGCTGCCTCTCAACATTCTCCTCCCACCAGCGCTTCCACTCCACAACCCGTTTCTCCGTCCTCGCATCCTCCGCCGCAAACACAACAGCATGGCTCCTAAACGCTTCTTCCAGATCACACCCCAAGAACGCTCTCTGCGCCTCGTGCGTCCCCACACCTCCCTCATCCACAGCATCCACAGCCATGAGGAACTGCCTCGCCAACCCCGCATCGCCACCCCCATGCCCACCACCCGCAAAGTGCGGCTTATGACTGACCGTCTTCGCAGTCGCAAAGTCGTGAACTGAAATCGTCGTGCTGTCGTATTCAATCTCGCCTTTTGTGCCGTAGATCCTGCCGCGTCTTTCGCACTGCTTCTCCGTATGTGCAATCATATGGAACAGCGCTGTCTTCGCGCCTCGGCTCGTATCCCCCTTGTTGTCGTTGTTGTTGTCGTTGTTGTTAATGTTGTCGTCGTCGTCGTCGTCATCCCAGGAAAGCGTGACGACCTGGTCATCGCACACGTCGTTGTCCGACTCCCACACGCACCGGCCAAACCAGTTGCGCCCGCTCACCGCTTCTGGAGGCGTACTGTCATCGTAGTCCTCGGCGAGGTTCGAGAGCAGCTGGCGCGCTGCTGCGTCGATGCCCGAGCTGTGGTACAGGTCCTCCATGTCTGGGTTTACGACCTTGACTGGCCAGTCCGTCGTGCCCCGGGCTAGGTGCTTGTCGAGATAGATCTTCTTGGCGCTGTAGGCGCACGAGGGCTCGTGGGAGCAGGAGAGGCAGTTTGTTGCGCTGCTGGCTTCGTGTGGTTTGCGCGATGGGCGGAAGTACTTGAGTGAGCCCGTGGAGGTGATCTGAGAGGGTAGGTGGGGTGGCGATGTGGTGGACAGGGGAGAGCAGAGCATCCACATCAGGAAGTCGATATCGTGGCAAGATTTGGTGAGGAGCGAGGGTGCTGATGTGGATTCCTTGCGCCAGTTGCCTCTGGTGTGGGCGTTAGTCATGAGTATAGCATCAGGAGAACGAGGCGAATGTACCGAACATAGCTATGGCTGAAATGCCACCATCCCACGGGCTCAACATGCTCGATGCTTAGAACATCTCCAATGACGTTCTTCTCCCTCACCAGGTGGCGTAGTAGCATGTTGTGTGGCGAGTATCGAAGCACGTGGCATATGCCGAAGATGGGCTCTTTCTTGCCCTCCGCTGTGTCGTTTTTCTTCGCGTCGTTGAGCGCCTTGAACATCCTGACACAGCTGTCCAATCTCGTACTCAGCGGCTTCTCACAGCATACATGTACTTTCAGATGCGCAATGCCACACACAACTTGCTCGTGCATCTCATCGAGCACGCACACAAACACTGCATCGATGCCCGGTTCTACCACGACACCTCTGGCCTGCTTCGTTCTTCTCTCCTCTTCATACTCGACCCACTGCTTCCAGCTGGCGAACTGTTGCCCAGCCTGGGCGGGGGGAGTGTCGGCCCAGATGAACTTTCGCCCAAACGCAGCACGCTTGGATGCCATGGGCTCGCATACTGCTGAGATGGTTGCATTGGTGCCCTCTAACACGGCTTCTGCATACGCCGTACCGCGACTACCGGCTCCTATGACAAGGATGCGAGGTGGGCGGTCGAACCTCTGGAAGTCAGGCGCCTTGAGGTATGCTTCGTGGGTCTCGCCGCTGGCTGTCATGGTAGCCGTGTCGTTGAGATAGGGTGCCATTGTGTCGACAAGTTGGTGATGCACTCAAACGATAACAGTCATTGCTCTTTGGGAGGTGTACGTTGGGAATCTGCTCCGTGTCACCAACAGGAACGACAACGCAGATGACTCCCAGGGGAATCCTTCAGGCAAATGTAAAGATGAAAAGAGCTTGTCCTCTACCGAGCAAGACGGTGGGGAGCTATGTCGGCTCGAGAGGTGGTTGCGGGGTCGAAGGCGCCTTGCAAGGCTTGGTAGTGGTGATTGTGCTGGTGAAGCTGATACGTCGTATGTCAGTGTTGCATTGCGGGTGGGAGGTTACCATCGGCAATCAGTGATCGGTCGTTCACAAGGCTCGAGGTTTACATCGAGGTTATCGTCGCGAGGTGTTTGGCCAATGAAATCATTGATGATTAATCGCGCCGTTCCGACGAACCATATGTACATGAAACATCCGTCAGCTCTTACAGCTTCCTCGCTACAGGCAATACAAACGCAAAGGGAATCTACTCTGATATGTGACAGACCAGATGATATGAGTTGCAAATACAGAAACCAAGCCAGCGCTTGTAAAACGTGCCATGGGAACCTCACGACGGCTACCGATCAAGCTCGTAGAACAGCAGATAGACTTCCTTCTGCATGCCGAGTACTTCACCCGTCTTGCTCTCCTTGATCTTGTCGTCGCTGATGCGCCACCAGCGATTGACTGTGCGTTTGGACCTGCGCTTGAGAGGGTTCGCTTCCGCCATCGAAGCCGCCTTTTCGGACGCCTTGTCCTTGAGCGACCGTATACTTTGCGTCCGCGAGAGTTTTGTGGTGGAGTCTCGTGAGGTTGGAGATGGATGCAGCGAGTCGCCCTCCGCCCGGGGCGCGGACGTTGGGGCTGGACCACGAGGCCCTGCGGTCCCTTGCGAAGAATTCGAAGAGAGCGACTGCGAAGAAGGCGAGTCCAATGTCAAGTGTGAGGGGATGGGTGATGCAAGGTCGCTTGCGCCGTCCAGGTTTGTTGTGGACAACCGAGGACTTTGCATGGCGGACGCGGCTGCAGAAGGAAGTGGACTTGCCTGACGGCTGTATGCGCCTTCTAGACCAAACGAGTGTGGCGTGGAGAATGGTATGGGCTGTAGCTGGCGTCGGAACGATTCATAGTGACCACTGTTGTGGCTGCCCTTGTGTGTCACCATTCCAAGCAGCTTGTAGTTGCTTCGGTGCAACAGACCACCAAGTGGCAATGTCTCTGGAAACGAGACCTTGGCCAGGTTCTTTGTCGACACAGTGCCAACGGCAAACATGGACCGCGAAAGGTGCACAGCGAGTACCTTGGGGAACATGGAGATGTACATGTGACGCGCTATGCGACTCTTGGGCGCCAGCTTGGAGTCTGGAAATTCGACGTCGTCTGGTGGGCTTTCCGGATCGTCTTGAAGCGCTTGCTTGATTTTGGAGATGTCTGACTCCAGGCGCTCTTTGACCTCAGGGCGAGTAGCCTTCTCCAGCTCTCGCTCTTTGGACTTTACTGCGTGATCAAGGCGACACCACTCGCATTTGAAGTCGTCAATGTGCTCGACCTTGAGCATGCCGTCGAAGCAGGCGTTGAGCGAGGTAGAGGATACTTGTGGTACGTTGAGCGTCAGGGTGACGAAGGTCGACGAGGAGGGCCTTGGCTTGAAGTGGCAGGTCAGGCACTCGATCTGAGACTCGATCTTGCCCTCGAAAGGGAACCCCTCTTCGTCTGGCCGAAGTGCGTCGTCGTCGCGTTCCTCCTTGGTGTCGTCCTGCGGTGGCTCGACGGCGAACGGCTCCTCCCTCTCTGTCCGCCCCGAGACGGCGTCTCCGTGGTCTAGGGTGGCTCCATGGCGGCTGGCGTGCTGCCTGGCTTTTGCACCGGCATGGTACTCGTCGCAGAGGCGCTCGGTGACGATCTGGAGAAACTCCTGGGCGTCCTGCTGCTGGCGGCTGATGCGAGTGCCAAAGGCGTGTTCGAGGGCGCGGATGAAGGATTGGGGCGAGATGGTCTTCTTGTAGATGGGCCGCTCGTTCAGCTTGTCGAGGATGTCCTTGAGGCCGGACGTGAGCAGACCCTTCTGCAGGCCCGCGAGCTTGCCCGGCCTCGTGAGGGTGGCGCTGTCGGCGCTCACCCTGTCCGGACCGACCTGATAGACGGCCGGCCCGTCGAGCTTCCTGCGATGTGTCTCGCGGATCAGGTAGATGCGCAGGTCGGGCAAGCCGGCCAGGGCCTGCAGGACCGAGTTGATGAAGCAGTCGTTGGCGGCATTGCTGAGGCCGACGACGCCCTTTTTCTTGGCGCCGGCGCTCGTGGCCTCGTCGTCGAGGAAGAAGGTGGGGCCGAAGACGTAGACCAGGGTGATGGCGGCGAGGGATGCGCCTGCCGCATAGGTTGCGATGGTGGTGGCCTTCTCTGGCATGTTGCGGCGCAGGCTCGTTGGCGCGTTGGCGCGTTGGCGCGTTGGCGCGTTGGCTCGTTGGCGCGGTGCAGGGGCTGGCCGACGGTGGGGGTGGGGGGGTGCAGAGGAGATGTCTCGGCGGAGCGGTGCAGGGCGAGGGCGAGGGCGAGGGGAGGGTGCAGGCGGGACGTCTCTATCCTCCATGGCCAGCAGACCGCGGCACCGCCCTGCTGGCCGTCCTCTGTCGTCGGCGCGGTGAGGCAGCGCCCGCGGGTGTCGTGCCAAGTCCGCAGGGCCGAGCAAGCCGCGGCGCCAGTCCGCCCACGACACAAGCGCAGCCGCCGGGAGGTCCAGATTTGAAGTTCGGACGACCTGCATTGCTGCACAACACCCACCAGCTCACCAGCTCACCAGCTCACCAGCTCACCATGGCCTCGCTCAGCCGGTCCGCGCTGCTGCCCCAGTGCACGTCATGCCTGCGCATGCGACGAGTCGCGCGCCCGCAGCAGCAGACACGCAGCCTCTCCAAGGCGGCCAAGGAGGCCGAGCGCAACATCGTCGTCAAGCTGCTGAAGGACGTGCCGCGATACGGACGCGCTGGTACGGCAGCACGAGGCAGCACGGCGGCCCACTGCAACAGCTATGCTGACCCCAGCCAGGCGCCTACATCCCCCTCAACCCTTCCACCATGCGCAATCGATGGTTCCCCGCCCGCGTCGCCGACTACGTGCCCTTCAAGCAACTGAAGCTGCTGAAGGCGCAGGACGTCGACCTGGCACGCGACACCACATTCGGCGTCCGCGTCAGCCTGGAAGAGGTCGAGGAAGACGCCGAGGATCTCTCGCTGCCACGGAAGCCCTACGTGCGGCCGATTGAGCTTGAGCTTCTCAGCGTGAGTGCTGTCCACCCAGGCAAACACCTGCACCGCTAACCCCGGCAGCCCGAGCGTTCCATGGAGCTGCTGGACGCCTTCGTCCCTCCTACAATCGACTTCTCCCGCCAGCGCATCGAGCAGGAGAAGGAAGCCAAGCCACGCTACGGCGCGTCTGGCGCGGCTGATGTCCTCACCGCGGCCGCCATGGGCGCCAAACCCAAGGCCTCGTCGAATGCCATCTACGGCTCCGTGTCCACGGCAGACATAGCGGCGACCCTCAAGGCGGCGCTGGCGCACAACGACGAGGCAGCCCGTGTGATATTGAACGAGGCAGACGTCCGCTTCGTCTCCGGAGCAGACGAGGCAGATGCGTTGCGTGTCAAGGAGCTGGGTGTCTTCAAGGTCGAGATACAGCTGCCTGGCGCGCCAGAGCCGCTGGTGAGGAACGTCCGCGTAAAGGCAAAGGACATGGATGCGTAGCCTTGCATTGTTCGTAGTGGTTGCTTGCACATTTCTCCGTGCGCTGTAAAGATACGCCTGTACAAAACAAGTAGACGCTGTTTGGGTTCGGCTTCGGGAGAAGGGGATCTCACAAACCGTGAAACCACAGCAGCCACGTGCAAGAGCATCATGGAGATTCGAGCTGATGTCCCGACCCTGGGTGATTGGTGGACCCGAATTAGCAATGGCATGTTGTGATCATTGATGCACGGCAATCCAAGGCCTTACTCTGCCTTCCGGCACGTTCTACGGCGAGACTCGGACAGAAGCACAGCGCTGCTCGACCATGCAGCCCACTCTGCCGAGCAAGCGGCCCCGTAATGACTTCACAGCGCGGCCGTGAGCACCAGCCCTACCGGCGAGCATCATCTTAAATCTGTCGTCCTTCCCTCGCGCCTTGCCAACGCACATCACTCCATCGACACACGCAGGTACGTATCTCTCTGTCCACAGATGACGACACGCTGTGGCGTACACGTGAGCGTGAACGGAAACAGCCGGCTGCACCGCTGCTTGGTTGGTTGGATGGTTGCACGCCTCACGCTTGAGACAGCTGAAGCTTGCCTGTTGCGTCAACAGCGGGGTCAAAGACCCAAGACCCCACCATCAAGTTTCTCTCTCTTAACGCGACTACCCTTACTACTTCGCTCAACAACTCTCGCGACTCGTTCATAAACACGCCCGCCCTCAATTGACTGACCACACACGCACCAGAACACTCTCCACATCACACACACCATGGTTTCCGCTCAAGAAGTAAGCCGGCCCACCGTGTTGCATCAAGGACGCATCTAACCGCCAAACCCAACAGGTTCTCTCCCGCAAGGCCGGTGTCATCGTCGGCGAGGATGTCCACAAGCTCTTCCAGCACGCCAAGGACAACGGCTACGCCATCCCTGCCATCAACGTAGGTTGCTTCAAGTCCAATCTTCCACTGCCGCGCTGACCAGCTCAGGTGACCTCCTCCTCCACAGTCGTTGCTTCTCTCGAGGCTGCCCGCGACGCCAAGTCGCCCATCATCCTCCAGACCTCGCAGGGTAGGTGAAGACGACGCACTCCCATTGAACAGCAAGCTAACGTGCTCCAGGTGGTGCCGCCTACTTCGCCGGCAAGGGCGTGGACAACAAGAACCAGGAGGCTTCCATCGCTGGAGCCGTCGCTGCCGCACACTACATCCGCGCCGTTGCGCCCATCTACGGCATTCCCGTCGTGCTCCACACCGACCACTGCGCAAAGAAGCTCCTGCCATGGTTGGACGGTATGCTCGATGCCGATGAGGCCTACTTCAAGGAGCACAACGAGCCCCTCTTCTCTTCCCACATGATCGATCTGTCCGAGGAGGAGGTGGAGTGGAACATCCAGACCACCAAGAAGTACCTCCAGCGCGCTGCCCCCATGAAGCAGTGGCTCGAGATGGAGATTGGCATCACCGGCGGTGAGGAGGACGGTGTCAACAACGAGGATGTTGACAACAACTCTCTCTACACCCAGCCCGAGGACATCCTGCACATCTACAAGGAGCTGTCCGAGGTCTCCCCCTACTTCTCCATTGCCGCTGGTTTCGGTAACGTCCACGGCGTCTACAAGCCCGGCAACGTCAAGCTCCAGCCCGGTCTGCTCAAGAAGCACCAGGAGCACGTCAAGAAGGAGGTTGGCTCCAAGGAGGACAAGCCCGTCTTCCTTGTCTTCCACGGTGGTTCCGGCTCCAGTGTCGAGGACTTCAGGGAGGCCATCTCCTACGGTGTTGTCAAGGTCAACCTCGACACTGACATGCAGTACGCCTACCTCCAGGGTATCCGTGACTACGTGCAGAACAAGTCCGGCTACCTCCAGAGCCAGGTCGGTAACCCCGACGGCGACGACAAGCCCAACAAGAAGTACTACGACCCCCGTGTCTGGGTCCGTGAGGGTGAGAAGACCATGTCCAAGCGCATCGCTGTTGCGCTGGACGACTTCTACGCCGCCGGCAAGGTCTAAACTAGCCTCTGAGGCAAGACCAACTTTTGTCGAGGCGTTTGGTTAGATTGGACTGCACATGTACGAGGTGATGGCGGTCCTGGGGACGCGGTTGACGATTCGAATGAACGACATGACCCAAACGTACGGATCCCAAAGAAATGGGTTCTGATTATATACCAACAACAAAACATTTCCCCAACAGACTTCACTCATGACCCGTGAGACTCGCAGTGTTGCCATGGATGATGAGGTATCCATCAACACTGCCATATCACCTATTGACCTGCCCCATGGGTAAACCTTTCCCACGAGTCAGAAGGCACATTTGACAAGTTCTTGCAAAGCACCTGGTCAGCGAGTATCCACCCACTTCTACCACATGTGGCTATTGAGCAACAATGACGTCACGGATGCTCTTTCCAGATCAGCGCCAGAATCATGGCAAGTACCTATGCAGCTGCGAGTGGGTGTCGTCAGTCGTCAGCGCTGTGTACATATTGCCTGGGTCGCCCTGTGTCATGCCACGCACTCAACTCAACCTCCACAGCACCCTATCATACCTTGCCCGCTTTTTATTGTTTGACAGCTCACTAGCTACTCCACTCTCGCATCCGTAAAGATGTCTGGCGGTCACTCTAGCACAGGACTTGGCGATGCTATCAAGAAGGGCGTTGGCTTGGTTCACGTGAGATCTCTGCACAGCCTTTGTCTCCCTCTGTATACTAACATGACACAGGGAACGGGCGAGGCCATCCGTGGAAACTTCAACGCGGGCGTAGATCAAGCAGCGGGAGACCGTGCTGGTGTCAACAAAAACACAGCAATTGCGTCCAAGGGTGCCAGCGAGATTGAACACGGCTATCACCGAACTGGTCACGGAGCAGGCGTTACACCAGCTGATGTTGATCGCGAGCGTCTGAACACAACTCACAACACATCAACCAACTACGGCTCGCACAGCACCAACACGGGCAACAAGCTGGATCCCCGCTTCGACTCCGACATGGACCACCGTGGCACTGCTACAGGCTCAACAAACGCGGGTCCGCACTCGAACAACGTCGCGAACAAGCTGGATCCTCGTTTCGACTCGGACCTTGACCACCGCGCAAACCCAAACAGTACGATTAGATAGACGATCCACGACCAGCATTACAATATCATTATACCCCCTCTCTACCAACGCACATCCATATTCCTGTCCTTTACTGACTTCTCAGGCTGTTGCGCTCCAACTCTCTACTCGCAAACAGATGGTACGGACTCCACCACAGAGCCCTTTGGAGGCAAGTGGGAGCCTCAAGCCGGTTCTGGCCACGACCATGCTCATGACCACGATGAACACTGCAACTGTCACGCGCAACACATTCATCGCGGCTCGATCAGTGGTGGTACGAACTTGAAGCCTGCGGAGAAGTTGGATCCCGTACTTGACGTAGAGGACGCATCGACTAAATGCTGTATAAACAGTGTCGACGCTGCTAACAAGCTAGACCTCCGAGTTGAGTCCGACCACAATCGCCGCAGCCACGATATCGACGCCCAAACTGGTAGGGTTGGCACCTTCGCTCGTCGCGGAACTGAGCCTTTGGTACGCACCAGCCACGTAGCTGAAGCCGAGGCTCCTCTCAGCCATGGGTCAGGATCGGACGACGAGCTCGATCGTCACGCGCGTCGGGAAAGTCTCTCGCAACAATCCCATAGTGAGTGATTGGTTTCTGCTTGCTTGAACAGCGCGTTTATTGACAGCGACGGAACTAGGTTCTACCGCACCATCCGACGAGCCCCGCTCAACAGCGGATGCACACAAGAGCGATTTTCTGAGCCTGCTGGATCCGGGGGTCGATCGCAGGGACGCAAAGCAGATGCAGTCAAGTGGCTCGTAATCTCTACCACGAGTGCTGGATAGCAAGATCTCGGCCTTGATTCTATGCGATAGACGATGTTCTGTCTCTCCTGTACCTATTTGACACAAGCCTACCATCAGTCCTCCTTGTACTGAAGCCTCTGCGGTGTTATATGTGACATATAGCCTAGCGTGATGCGAGAGAACCCATGCCTACTCACACTCTCGTCGATTCTGCTTCTCGTGTGCAGGCAAAAGGAAGAGAGAGGGATGCAGAAGATGTTATAATCGCTGTTTTTTGACGAGCAAGGATTGGGCTGGAGGTTCTCACTGAACTCTGCGCTTTTGCTGAGATAAGTCTGTGTGTTCTGTGGGGTTCTTGTTTGTTTTTCAACGGAACTTGGAGTGCACGCGTGGCGGCGAAGAGTTCCGATCTTCTAAGGATGGAATGAGGGGGTGGGGTTTTACGGTGTTCTTAGTCTCGGCTGTGATGCGACTCAGGTGGTGAGCTATGGTGTGTGGTGACACCACGTTCCCTCGCCGCCGCTGGTGGAGATGGGATTGTAATGAGAAAAGCGCTGCTCTGGTCTTTTGGTGGCTCGTTGGGAGGGGAGGTCCCTTGAGGAGGTCGGTGTACTGGAGCTACCTGGCTCTGTGGCTCTAACTCCTACGGCTGATGCAGTTGCTTGGGTGGTGCTCGCCCTAGGATGGCGCAAGCTGAAAGCTTCCCAGCCTTTTGGAGGCAGCTGTGTTTGTCCCTTGCCCTCTTCTGCAATCAAATCTGGCTCGTACTCGAGGCAGCGTGGAGATAGAGAGGCGCGAAGAAAGGATGGTTCCAAGGACTGGTTCCTTCATCTGGCTTGATCCTAACCCCCTGTGTGGATATTCTGCAATTTCATCTCCCTTCTGGACAGGGTGAGAGAAACTGCTTTCGCCATGGGCATCTCGGCGATGCGATTAAGCTCGTGTCAAAGATGTCTCTCGCGTACAGAGTTCTCTCAGTCATGACCTTGCTGAACGCTTCACTCGTGGTGAGAGCATGAGGTTTCTTAGCCAGCGGTTTGTTCCTCCTCGACCGTCTACTTCTCCAGTGACGAAGCGCACCCCAAGAACTATATGAGCGGACGGCACACATTCCCAACGGTTCTTTAAGGCAGTCTAGGTCTGGACCTTACAAGCGGTGGGCAAACAGGCTTTTTCACGCTGTATAAACTGTGTGGCTGGCACAGTTCGATGCATCGAAACTGTGCAAACCGCTGAGTGAACAGAGGAGCCAACGGCTAAGCTTGGCTACCTCGTCTCGGGGTCAGAGCAAGGTGCATGGTATATTGCTTGGGAAGACTTCTGGTTTGTAGGCTGACTCTCAATGGACCACTGTCCCCTGGATTTATCTTTGTCTGACGCATCAGAGCAACACTGCATTTGAATCTTACCTGCTCATCGGTTCGGCTAGTTGGTGGATAATTCTGCTCACTTGAGCCCAAATTCTTCAGATGGAGCAGATCACAAGTGTACAAAAGAGTATTGGCACTCCAGAGCCAGAACTGCCCATGATACGACTCATTTCCTAGTCGGCGATTTTGTTTCGTCGTCATCGTGAAGGCTGGATGTAGACGGTGTACACATGGCAGCAACCCCTGTTCCAACACTGCAAACTGAGATCATGTGCGCAAGACAAGAGGTCTTGAGCCGCGCAAGTATGCCCACATATTGAGGCTCTGTCACAGAATTCACGTCTTGGCTTGGCGTACCGTGACGGTGCCACCCTTAAACAAACAGCTTTGATGGAACCAGCGTGTCCAACCGTAAGTAAACGGCTACGGCAAAGGTCGATTGCCGTAAGTAACAGCAATTATCGTTGGCCGTTACGTCCTAAAATTACGGCGTAGGCCTACTTTACAGCATAGAGACGTAGCTACAGGTGTACAGTTGCTATTTTTAGTCTAGCATAGTTAATAACTGTAAAGGAGGCCTATCCTGTAATGCCTCTGTGCTTAGAAACGTGTTCTATAGGCTTTATCTGCCTTTGTGCGTGTTAATATTAAAAAAAACGCAATAATCGCGTTGTAGCGTAGTGGGGGAGGAGGTGGTAATACTGTTAAGGCCTTGCGTTAGCTGTTAGGTGTAGTGTTAAGTTTTGACGATAGTGGCCTGTGCGCCCCCCCCCCTATCCCCCTATTATTAACACTAAGGTTAGCTGTACTACAACTGTATTACAGCTTTATATATAGCTACAGTACGTATACGGCTACAGCTTATATAATTGCTGTTACTTACTATATTTACGGCCGTAACCCGTAACCGTTACAGGCCGTACTACGTACGGTTGGACACGCTGGATGGAACGACATGGTACTCGAGCCACAATGCCATGCTTTTCTGTGCCGCATAGTGAGAGAACCCCACAGTCAAGACTGACATGCCAAAGTGGTGGAGCTGTCCCGGTAAAAGCTTGACGTGGCCGACAGTATCCGTGTGGTCCAGACTCGCGATGGTGGAGAGTAGCAATGTAGGATGCAGATACAGCGAAAGTGCTGTTGAGTTCACACTATGCAATCGCTGTCGTCACTCCAAGCATGGAAAGCGGTGTAATTTGCTTGGCGTGGAGAGAGGGTTGGGATGACGCTCTATAAAGAGGACAAACACCTGCGCTAATGCAGTCGATATCACCGCTTCAACACTCGCTCAGCAGCTTTGGTCTTACCCTACCCTTCTCTAACCTTTCTGTTCATTCCTTCGCTCAGGTAGCTCGTTCATTCACTTCCCTTCGCACCAACCCTTTACCCAACCTCGCGAAATCATGAAGCTCACTGCTCTCGCCGCCGCTTTCATCGTCCAGTACGCCTCGGCGCACTACTTCTTCGACACCCTCATCATCGATGGCGCCGAGTCCAAACCTCTCGAATATGTCCGCGAGAATACCCGTGCTGCAAAGTACAACCCTACAAAATGGAAGAACATCCGCAACGACATGACGCCTGACATGACAGTTCCGGTGCAACAAGGGCGCTTTCGAGTCTGTTTCTCGCACTTCGACCGCCGAAGGCAAAGCCCGCTCGAAGCTGGCCATGAAGCTCACTGTCGGCGCGACGTTTCAGCGCCCTTAGCCGGCCATTATCTATATGAGCAAGGTGCTCAGTACCGCGCAGGCATACGAGGGCGATGGCGACTGATTCAAGATCTATGAGGAGAGCGAGTGCAACCCTTCTGGCGATTTTGGAAAGAATCCTTGGTGCACCTGGGACAAGAACCAGATCGAGTTCCCCGTTCCTACTGGCACTCCTGATGGCGAGTACCTGATTCGCAGTAAGCACATCGGTGTTCATGGTGCTCACAACAGCTAAACTAATTTCTACTACTCGTGAGTGTTCTTTATAATTTTGATCCAGACATCGTCTCGAACGGAAATAGCTGCGCTCAGGTAAAGGTTACCGGTAGCACCGGCACCGTACTTCCTACCGAAAAGATTAAGTTCCCTGGCTGATGCAAGAAGGATGACCCACCGTTCAACTTCAGCATCTACGGCGGATACAAGGAGTACCCATGCCCGGCCCAGCTGTTTGGGGAGGCTCGAGCAAGAGCGCTGTCGCTCACGACGATAGCAACTGCGAGAGTAAGAAGGTGGCTCGCGGTCGTCGTGCTTTCCGCGAGTCAACTCGCGAGTAAAGCCTTCGTTGGTCCTTTTTTGGACGAACAGTTGGTCGGTTGTGGTTGAGATCTTCATTTCCTACATTCTTTTGATCATTTGCTCACTTGAGCTTTTTTTATACACAGTTCCAATGCTAGACATTCACATACAAGTGCTGTTCCTATGGGGCTTTGTGGTATTGCGGCAACAATGAGCGATCACTGAAAGCAGTTCCAATTTTGAAAATTCTTTTAAGGAGGAAGTATGAAATCCCACTAACACTGATGTGGGTGGTGGGGAATAGTTGAGGGAATTTCCTATCCAGCAAACTTCCGTTTTAGGCTCTGCCGGCTGAATAGACCACGAATTTGCATCTTCATCTTCTTCGTCTACTACCACGACTCTTCTCGTCGCTTCTATGAATGCCGCTTGAGCAGTTTTTGTATCCTCTATATCAAAGCTCTTCTTCGTTCCATCGATTGTTAACAAAAGGCTTGGAGTTAGGACAGCCTCGCGGCGAGCATTAACAGCTCGAATCTCATCCAAGGCGTTCTCAATGTCCATTTCCTGCTTCGCATCCTCGATCGTACTCTCTAATCGCTCGAATGCGGGCTCGTCATTCTTAAGCTCTTCGCGTTCAAGACGATCTAGTCGCGCCTCAGTGCTCTCCCCTGCCTCCGCTTCTTTTCTCCAGGGCTCGTAGCCACGCTTTGCGCTGCTGACAAGTCGGTAATCAATCATTTTTGGATCAGTCTCGATGATGATTGGTGCCCTACATGTGGGACATTTCAAGTGGAGCCGAACAATTTCGAACCCGAGATTCCTCTTCTGCAGAGTCCTCTTTAGGTGCGTTGTAGAATTTTATACCCTTTGTTGTGAAGGAGCCACAGCTCAGACACCGCATCGAGCGAAGCGGGCACACAAAGTTGACGGCTGTCCGGTGGGGCTTGTTCCTGCGACCGCCGAGCTTCGGGGGATCGAAGTCGGCTGGGATGTACTTCGAGATGCACTTGCGGTCCGCCATGAGAAGATGATAAGATGGGATGTGATGCGGCGGCTTGTCTTATTCGAGCACGAAGGATTGGAGGCAAAGCCTTTGGCTTTGTAGTTCGGTAAGGCGTCAAGTTGTAGCTTGTGGAGACAAGGCCTTGTCACAGTGTAGTGGCGTGCGAATTTACTCAAGAGTAATTTCTGAAGCTTGATGAAATCGGCCTTCGTTCTGTCTAATCCCAAAGAGCAAGGTAGATGTTAATTAGTTGTGGATCGCCTGTTAAAACCCCCATTTTGACACCACCTTGGTAACCACGGTAGACTCTTATCCTAACCAAACGAAACCGACTTGCTCCAGTCAGTGTTGCGCATAACAGCTCACATACCGACTCACTCGTTTCCCTGGCGGCCTACGGTACATCCAGAAGTGTAACGCAGGTCGGGGGTATCCATTCTCAAGCCGCCAGTCGGTACTCGGTAGCTATAATTGCTTTGGTCCAGTACCAAACACGCACCCCAAGACTAAGTGTAGAGAATACTATACCTTCTAGGTATCCCAAAAGGTACGCTGAAGTTTTTATTTGGCCACAGCAGGAATATTATTAAGTTATAGTTTTTCATTCTGATATTATTAAGGAATGTTGTGGTATCGTAACACAAGGAAACAATGGTTTATATACAAGGAGTGAAACCGCTAATGCCAAATCCAAATGCTAGACAATACATCCGTCACTCGCCCTTGAAACTCTCGCTATCGTGGTTGAGATGATGCATTATACACAAGCCGCTTCGGACAGCTTACTGGAGCTTGCCGGGATACTGGACAAGGGTGATGTAGGCGGGCGAGACACCCTGGCAAATGTAGTCGTTGGGACCGGAACCGCCAGCGTGGCAGTAGTCGGGGAGGGTGGTGGTAGCGACGTACTGGATGTCGTCGGAGACATCCTGCCTCAGAAGGAGGCCTGAACGGTCGGCCTGGTAGGCAAAGTAGATGAAGGAGTTCTCGCCGCACTCATAGAACTTGCCGTCTTCGACGGGATCGCTGGATGTGCAGTCGAAGTCGAGAGTGCCGCCGTTGGTGGCCTTGACGTTGAACGAGAGAGAGCTGATGGTCTTGCCGTCGAGCTTGCGAGCGGAGAAGTTATCGATCTTCCAGACGTAGTCACCCTGCTCAACGACAGGGCAAGTCTCCTCGCGAGCCTGAAGAGGAGCGGCCATGGAGAGACCAGCAGAGGCGAGGAGAGAAGCGGCGATCACCTTGAACTGCATTTTGAAGGTTGTGGGTGTTTGAGGTTGTTGGTAAAGTTTGGAAGTTTGAGTGGTTGGTTTTTGAAGTGAAGATGATTGATGTGAAGATGGATGTTTGATGCTATTCTAGGGAGATAATCCTCTATACTTATATACTCAGAAGTCAGTTATGCTTTCGTCGCATATCGTTGCAGACCGAGACCGAGTACGATTTGCTTGACGTCAACTGATGCCGCGCCTCTACACAAAGCGAAGATCACTTCGTACCAACTGCCAAACACGAATAGACAATGTGACTTCAAGGCTAGCTGCGCCATAATTGGAAGGCTCTTGTGCTTAATCTGGCTAGACGCTACTCTGCGTGGCAATTGTGGTGTAGATCTGTCGGCATGAGTGGTCCGAAAATATCCCCTCAGATACCCATGGAAGAAGCATGACACGACATTCTCCGCTCACGCCGATTACACGACCATGTTACTGTGGACACTGGTGTTGTTGCATCGTGCCCTAAGGGAGCGAAATGTCTGCCCAGCAGCAGAGCGGATGGTCGGAGGCTTCTCCATGTGTTTCCATACGGCGTTGAGTCTTCTGCCTTGCAGCTATGCCTCGTGTTGACAGCGAGTCGGTACCCATCTCCACAGTTCGATTGTCATTGCAGAAGTTATTTTGGGATTCTTGAGCATACCGCCGCTGTAGGGCTGTTGGAATGTGCCGAAGTTCCATAACCTGTGCACATACGCAATTCGATGGGCCATTTTTAGTGAACACGATAGTTTGATGGTACCCTGTCTCGTACGTTCCTACCTTCGACAATATCAGCATAGCAGACAAAATTAGAAGCCTTCGACATTGGGTTAATGATTGTGCTCAAGGAATGCTTTTTCCCCGGTTGCAGCCACACCTGATTCCGTAATCAGTCCTGGGCTTAAGGTTGCAATGTGTCCAGCGCAAGGAGCAAAAACCGAGACTGCCAGCACTGCCGTGCTAGCATTGGACCGAGGTGGCGAGCGTGGAGAAAGTTTGGTGATGGGACTGTGAGACCATCGGTCCGCTTCGGGTGAGGCTGTCGATCTGACCCTGTTTTCTTTGATGCGGATGGCCCGTGTCACAGTGTGACTTCATCCTCTTCGTATCGCAAGCCACCAGACATCACCAAATGTGCACGTGATGGGAAACCCAGCAAATTTGCTTGGTTACGAACTGGAAGAAGGAACATCCATGATGATTGACTTTACGGCCTTGGCTTCCAAAATCGACGTCAGCCTTGAGCATCACAGCCCACAACGAGAAGGTTAAGTGGACCGTGAACAGTGCGCCGAAGCTTGGATCTCAGCAACCCGGATGTACATCAAGTTCTCTGGAGGGTACGGGCTACACGGCATCCTTGATCTGTTTCTTCCAACTTCCATCAGACATCACCACGAGTGATGCCTCAGCTTCCGCATCGATCCGAATCCACATCTACCGGATGATCGGACACGATGCAAGTCATGTGCCGGACCACTTGAAACAAGACATACCGCCATGCCAGCAAGGAAGTTGCTATGCTTTGTGCCGGACAACAAGACTGGATAGCCATATCCTTGAAGCGTGTACTCAATCAAGCCAGCTCTGCCTCAATGACGCTCTGAACAGCTCTAGGATGCCTTGAGACACTATTGATGCCAAACCCAGCCTTCTCCAAAAGGCCCTTCCAGTGCTGCTCCGTCGGCTCAAGCCCACTAACACAGTTCATCAACTGCAAGTCCAACGTCATCATCAAGCTCGTCGCTCTCTTTGCCGGCAACACGACTTCATAGATGAGCAACTTCGAGTAGCCCGGCTTCATCGCAATCTTGACATTCGCAAGCATACGAAGCACGTTCGCATCCTGCCAGTCGTGCGGTACGGCGTGGAAAAAGTAAGCCTGCGGGCCGACAAGAGGCTGAGGCGTGAAGAAGTCGTACCCCATCTTCTTCACACGTGGTTCCAGCTCTTCCGGTGTCGTCGCGACGACTTCCGATGATCATGCACCACGAGGACATCAGAGGGTAGATATGGGTGTCTTGCGAGCAGGCGTTCGGTATCGAGGCCATGGGCTCCTCCAATGTCGACGAAGAGCCGTGCACCGCTTTTCAGATCGGCATTTGAGACCAAGTCGGTCGTGTCGTACACGTCGGTCCATGGCACCTTTTGGTTTCGCAACGCCGTCATGAGGCCGATGAATGAACTGCCCAATTGCTCCGGATCTTTTGCACAGGTAGCAAAGAAGTCGGCTCCGCCTGTCATGTCCGCATAGTTGTCGAGCTTAGTGTTGTCGAGCGGATCCTGATAGTTGTACTTCTGGAGGAACCTCGCAAGGCTGGCACCGCTTGGAATGGTATGGACCAAGCTGCAAAGGTCAGTGCACTAACTCACACCCTAGAGACTAGTTGGCTTTCGTCACTCTCTGTACTTACCCACACTGGATGATCTGATCTGCATGAGTAGACTTATCTCCCATAGCTCGAGTATAAGGTGTAAGCCTCCACTTATCCACATCGGTCTCTTCAAGTACATAGAGCGCTGTCAGATGCTTCAAAAACAGCCCTGTACCGGATCAGAAGAGTGTCTGCCTTCATCCGCATCTCCAGATTTACGCATCTCAGCCTCTGCCCATTTGTTCCAAACCCCAAGGTCAGATCCCATTTGCAGTCTTAGCACCAATACGGGAGTCTCGAAAGCCAGAGTCCATCATCGCTCGAACGGCACCTCGAGCCCAGCAAGTAGACGACGCGCTGCTTCTTTGGCAGCATATCGATTGGCGTCTGACTTGAATGTTGCCTGACTGATCGAGTCAAGAGTGCTGATTGTTTCCTGGGGATCGTGTTTATCGATTATGGTTGCTTAGAGGTTAGTTCACGGTACGATGCCCGGAAGGCTACGTGCGTGGGCCAGTGTCCTTGTACTGGCAACCTGACTCGACATCCTGACATGTCTGTACTCGAAACGAATCGAAGGATTTAACGCTCTCAGAAATGCCGTGGATAAACAGTGTTGTCGAGTCGCATACCGCCCCGTACTATCGTGCCGAAGTAAATTGTCTTTGGAACACAGGTGGCACGACTGTAGTGGACTTGGGGTTGTTCTGGGGTAGCGTGGGATTTGGAGCATGAGTGTTTGCTTGAAGCGATGCTTGCGACCAAGAATCCTGTCTTGCTGATCAAAATGTGAATTCACGAATCCGGAGAAAAGAGCGCTGCATTTGTTGTGATAGTTCTGCCGACCAAACCTAAGCAGAGACAACATTTGCCATGGAGAAGGCGATCTTAAGGTCCCTATCGATTTCTCCCATGGAGTGATCGCCACCTAAATTTGCTATTGCTCGAGATGGGTTTGCAAGAACATCCTGATCTAAACGCCTATCATATGTCTTGCTCGTCCATGCAGTTTTTGAGACATCTAGATACGATCCTTTAACTAGCTCGGATGTGCTCTTTTTCTCCGTGTTTCGGTATCGATTATTCCAACATGCACATCGTCTGCCGTTCGACAAGCCGGTCGGCGGGCAGAACCACTGCGAGGCGTTGAATAGTGTGGACAGGAGCGAGACAGGTGTGAACGACTGTAATTTGCGCTCGACGAGGCCCAAGTCCCGACTTTGGGAAGTCCATCAACGACAGGAGCGTTCACGTCGAAGGGAACGACCTGGGGGATTTCAGAGTTGATGTAGTGCAGCACCATTTAAAGATGCACGGCTTCACGCTGCGCCCGGATTGATGCTACAGTAACTTGCACTCACGAACCTGTCGATAGTATGCACCTCGCTATAGCTATGCCCGTGACGAAAACTTCATGTGAGATGAGAAGGTCAATCTGCATCTTCCTGATGATGGGTCAGCAGTTGTTTCTTAGAGACTCAACTTTGCTCACCTTCACATCGCCGTCTGTACGTCTTCGAGCACTGTGAATGGAACCACAAGCAAAAGAGCGTCTGTTCTTGTAGACTTTGTCAGAAAGTGAGAAAATGGAGAGATCGAAATTTGTAGAGGGGTTGGCTTGCTTACGCTGATGGCTCTGGCTTGTGATGACTGCAGTTCTTTAGTTAGGCGAAGTCCTTGCAAAGTGACCAGGAGAATTGCTTATGCAGACTTGTTTATCCTCTACGGCTTTACTTGTAGCCCGGCTTCACTTTGCATGTCTGCAATAATCTCGCACGAGCTATGAAACGCCAAGGAGCTCCCTCGCGCTGGAGTTGGGTACGTACGCATCCCATCTCAGCTGTTACACTAACCGACGCATCACGCACCGGGGGGGTTCTAACATGAGGTATGTATTTGTATCCACCAAACTCTTCCCTCGCTCCACACGAGTCCAAGCACGTCCAATCCAAGCTACCACACCACCTCGCAAACCAACACAAGCACGCCGAGTATAGCATACCGCCAGATATCAGCACCGACCCTCACTGCCGGACTCGCAGCAGCCTGAGCAAGCGCCGACAACGACGCACTGGGAGTCGTCCGCACAGTACCCGTCAGCGAGCCCGTCGTCGAAGCAG
Organism: Ascochyta rabiei; assembly: GCF_004011695.2. Taxonomy (NCBI): domain Eukaryota; kingdom Fungi; phylum Ascomycota; class Dothideomycetes; order Pleosporales; family Didymellaceae; genus Ascochyta; species Ascochyta rabiei. The sequence goes on along the minus strand of NC_082411.1, from coordinate 1,805,433 downwards.
CTGAAGTCGTAGAGACAGCTGGAGTCGTAGAAGCAGCCGAAGTCCCCGATGCCGATGACGATGCCGTGGCGGAACTGCTCTGCGCACTTCCCGACGCCGACGTCGACGCAGAGGAGCTAGAAGACACGCTCGCCGCGTCAGCGTCTTCGGCGTCGCTGACTTGGATACTAGTATAATCCCCCGTACGATCACCGTACGAATAACTCGCTCCCGGATTCTCATTGACAACCTCGATTTTCTCGAGGTACATGGTGTACGGTCCGTCGCCGTAGTTTGTTTCGCCGCCTGCCCACTCGATGGTCCCGGGGTCGTTTGCGCTGTCGCCGCCCGCCCAGATGCCGATGCGGATGTTCATGGGCGTCTGCGGGTAGTTTGTGCCGCTGACGGCGTCGGCGTAGGCGAGTGTCCGCACGGCGACTTGGTCAATGTACCATGTTGTGGCGCTCGAGGTCCAGGATATGGTGTAGTTGTGGGTCGTGGTTTGCGTGGAGGTAACTGCTGCCCAGGCGGCGCGGTCGTAACTCGATGAATTGCCCTTGCCGAAGTAATTGCTCTGACAGGTAGACGCGTAGTTGGTGCCGCCGAGCCATTCCCAGTCGATTTCGTCGAGGTCGTCGGATTCGAGGATCGCCGACGACACGATTCCTGTCCCGGACGCGGCTTTGACGAAGAAGGAGACGCGGCCGAAGAAGATATACCATTTTGACTGGATTGTAGGCGCGTCGCCGGGCTTGTTTATGGTGAACTCTGCGCCGGAGGAGGTGTAGGTCACTTTTCCCGCAGTGACGTTCCACGCATTGTCATCGGCACCAGATGTGGTGAAGTCATGTGTGTAGGTGCTAGATGAGAGCGCTGTATCGTCCGGACAGGCTGGAAGTGTTAGGGTGGGTGGTAGTGTTTATGGTAGATGCTGCTCACTTTTCTCAGTAGGATTGCACGATGTGGTCGTTTGGGCGACAGTGTTGGTTACTGCGAGAAGCAGTGCTAGCCATGTAGTACACCGAGGAAGCATCATACTGGAAGTGCAGTTCTACGCACGAATGGTCAAATGAACCTGGTCGTACACCAGGGTTTTGACAAGGATGTTTCTCAATATGAAAAAGACGTGAAGGAAATCTCAATTCCAGAAATAGCGTGGACGAAGCGTTCTTGAAATGCCCCCGATACCAACCTCGTGGGTACGTACGCCCCGTGAAAGTGGCTGCGAGAAGCACAGATTAAACCATGCCAACCTCGCTGATCACAGCGGGATCTAAGCGTTAGATTCAACAAGTGCCGGAGATGGGGCACGAAGTCATCGTGGTTGGTCGTCGATTTATGCACCAGACGCGTGCCAGGGTGACGACGCGCGCCCCACCCTTGCTCTTGCAGCTACGAACCAGTTCGCTTCCACAGATACGGACAGCGTGGGGACCAGCATTCCATAAGAAGACTCGGATATCGTTCTTCTTCTGAGAACTGTGTTGTGCGTAGAGCTTTGGCCAAGGGGCAATGCAATTGTGACGGTCTGTGTGGCAAAGGCTCACGGAGGTGTCGGCCTCATGATATCCAACAGCGACTACAATAGCCGGCTGGATAGAGCGAATAGCTGCATAAATCCGTTATCCAGCATCGTATGGAGATCTTGCGCGTCGTGGTGCGAGGTGTGGGCGTCGTGGTGCGAGGTATGGGCGTTACTATGCGTGGTTTTGTGGGAGCGACGGAAGCTAGCGGATGGCGTTGCGTCAAATCGACAAGACAGGAATAGAAACAAAAGGAGGGAATGGTTTGTTGGCGACCACGATTGGACCAAAGTTATGCAGCAGTACTGTCTTGCTGTATGTATGTGGTGGGTATTGTCGAAGAGAACATGTCTAAATAAGGAAGAAAGCGAGCCCCTATTGCTAGTTAAAGACGGTACCATGTTAGCAAAGACCGAGGTGAAAGCCAATGCGAGACCTAAATGTCTTGGAAAAGGCGTTCATGCCATTCAGGCAGCAGAACAACACACAAAGACATAAAAACAAGCGGCGTTCAACCGCATATTCATTGGAGGCACCATCAGGTTCGGCCTCTTACGGACGTCATATACATACTGCTCATGGTATACTGCAGTCACTGTTCAATCCATCTCCTTCTTCTCATCTCCCATCTCAATCTCATCCCTTAGTTCGGGGGAGTGGTTGTCTTGCTGGTCGTCTCCTCGGAGTGCTTCTCGAGGATGTGGGTGGGGTTGGAGGGAAGACCGGACTTGTGGTCGTCGGACTTCTCCTTGGTCTGGGTCTCGCCGCCCTGCTGGTTGGGCTGCGCCTGCTGGCCCTTCTGCGCATCGGACTGGCTCTCAGGCTCAGGGGACTGACGGCCTTGCTGGGGTGCGGACATTGTGATGCTGGGGGGTGTTAGACAGAGTGAAGGTGAGTCGAGTGGCGGAAGGGAGTGAGCAGAGTAGGCATAGACTAAAGGTTGAGGAAGGGGTTGAAGTGCTGACGGATGGCTGGGGGAGATTGAGTTGCGCGTACGTTGGTGTGTTGTTGGGTGAAGGTGTTGTAGAGTGCTGCGGCGGAGTTAGCAGCAGTACCACTTCATTGAAATCAAACCCTGAATGACATACCTTAAGAGGCTTGTAGTTTAGTTGGAGGATTGCTGGTAAGTTTGTGTTTTTGCTGTCGTGCCCCGCGTCTGTTTTGATTGAAGCTGCCCCCCACCGGTGACGTCAGAGCAGTACAGCAGGCGCATAACATCGACGTAACCTATGAGGTGCTCCACTCGACAACGTCGCCCCATTCTTACCGTGCAGAATAGCAGCTTGTTTTGCCGACTTTTGGCAGATTACCATGCACGCTGATCAATGGTCAATCCGGCTCAGTGTGCTGATTGATGGACCTGCATCTCCGGTGGTCCAGTCTCGATTCACAAACACGGTCGGCGGTTGGACCGACTGACGGTGTCAAAGGCCGATGTTGTAGATAGAATAGTCCTTGATTTATTCCATGGAATATTGAGGCATGTAAACATAGAGTTGAAATTTATGATGCTCTAGTTTATGTTATCGTAGAGTATGTCATCCATAAGAAGCAAGCCACGTAATCTCATCATGTCTCGTCAGCTTCTCTTCCCCATCTCGATGTATCCTTCTTCCTCAACATCTTCATCCCATCCGTCCCCTTTCAATCTCTTGCCCGCCCACAGTCCAACAGCGGTCACGAGACTCGCCGCCAGGAACCACCCTTCAAACCACTTCTCCGTAAAGCTAGGCTCCAACGGCGCCCCCAATGCATCGCTAATCGCACTCTTCATTTCTACAGGAAGATTACTCCTGAGGAGCAGCGCAGAGCTGATGACGTAGGTCGCTGCGATTTGTGAAATAAGGAGCGCAAAGTTGGCTTGCGCATGATGCAAGATGCCCGGTGCCGCGCGCGAGAAGAGGTAAAAGGTTTGCAGAACAGCGTTGAACGATAACAAAAGGATGACGCCAGAGAGCAGGAAGGAAATTGTGCGACTCCAGGCTACACGGTCGATGGTGGGATCCCAATGCTTTGCGAAGAGGGCGAGGAAGTTGTTGATTGGGTCTGAGCTCGCGAAACTCGCGCTCGACGAGGAGAAACGGCGGAGTATCGTCACGCTTGTAGCGATAATACGATACGCGCAGTAAATGGCAAAGACGAAGGAGAACGCGTTGAGAATGCGACCGTAGGCTGTGTGAGATCGAAGCTGTGTCTGACGTCGGTTTTGAAGAACATTCTGCGAGTTCTGCAGCGTGTGTCGCATTGTTTCGAGCCCTTGGATCTCGAGCTGGAGCATGTTGCGCTCTTGCAGATCTGGATTTCCGCGAATGGTGCCAACCACACGGCCCATAAGACCTTCTTGCGGATGGTCGGTCAACTTGCGTTCGATGGCGCGGAGGCGTGATTCTTTGGCTAGCAGCATGTCGTTTGTAGCCTGGATGCCGGCTTGCTTGCGGGAGATGTCCGTGTCGGACACCTGTACGTGTCAGCATAGTCAAAAAGCCTGTATAATGAATAGTGCTTACCGGTCGATACTTGACGCCAAAGGTCTGCCACAGCGACGAGACTGCAGCGAAACCCGTGAGGGAGGCCATCATACTAATACCGATGACACCAATCCTCTCCAGGCAGCCTTCGCTGAAAGTATGGTTGTGCACATAAGACTCTTCGTGCAGATATGTCCCCAGCAAGCCGCTGCCAAGGTACCAGAAAGCGGCAAGCCATACTGCCAGACCGCAACCCTCCAACACCCAAGCAACCCTTCGCCGCCCGCTCTGTGAGCCACCAGTACTCCAACCAGCTCCAGACACCACCGAGTGTATCTCGAGCGCCGGCGTCGCAACGACGAGGAGAAACAACAGCGAAGGAAGCGTGAGCTTGAGGGCCAAGGTGCGGGTCGCGCGGTTTCCGGTGCTTGTGATCTCGCAGAAGATGAGCTCGGCAAGGACGGCAGAGAGGGCGATGTTGGTGGAGAAGATGACAACAGCGAGCGAGCGCGCATTCAACTGTAGTTTCTTGACTAGTGGGGTCTGTTCGCGAGATGCGCTCTTAGGCAGACGTGCATCGTTATGGTGCGCCTTGCGGTCGGTGTGGCCGGAGAGGACGGGGAACAGCTTCTGAGATACGCCGAGTGCAACGACCAAGAAGGTAAGGAGGAACGGAAGCGCTGAGATGATGGTCTTCACCGGCCCTCTCTGCACCATGTACGCCGGGACGCACTCATCGCAATCGTCTTGCAGAGAAACCATAGGTAAAGCGGTAGCTGGATGTGGAGTCGTTCAGGTGGTGTGGTGAGGTAGTCGCGCAGCTTCCTCTAAGTCGAAGATGTGGCTTGTACGTCCATGGGACTCGGTTCGGCGTCTCAGTCGTTGGGATGCATGGATGAGACAGGCGTGCCACAAGAAGTAAAGCGGGCGTGTGAGCGCGAGTGTTGAAGATAGAGTGCCTCGGACGCCCTCGCAGCTCAGGTACGCGTCGCCTCGAAACGCCGCTAGAACCGTCAATCGTCATGTTCGTCGATCTAACAGGGATGGCACGGCACGTGTAGGCGATGCCGCGATATCGATATGCTCTTCGGCTCGGCTCCCCATAGTATGCACGCTCGTAACCAAAGTGGCTGAGGGTTCATTGTATGAGTTGGATTGCACACCAGTTGTCTTGCACGGCCTCCGTCCATTCATCTTCAAGCGTGCTATTGCTTTAGGCCGACGTCGACTTTTTACCATGCCAGCAAGCTAAGCTATAGTATTGCTGCAAAACGCACCGATATAGCCACAACTCATACGCCTTCCATGATCCTCTGCGCTGCTGACCTGTGATCCACCTTTTGCTTCGGTTCAGGCGCCACGTATGCGGCTTCACGCTCGTTGGCCGCCGCCCTGCTCGCCGCCAGCTCTGCTGCTGAGGGCGGCTGGAACGGCTGGAACGAGATTGGCTCGTACTGCTGTGCACCTGTTCCTCCTGTGGTAGTGGTATCATGTCCTGCCCCACCGAGTGCCTCGTCAGACCCTGAACTCCTCGATCTTGTTGACACACCGCCCTCGTAACCTTCGTCTTCGCTGCTGGATTCGCTGCTGAGGTCAGGACTGTCGAGATTCTGCAATTCAGGACTCTTGAGCAGCGACCCTGGACTTCGCAAGTCCTTCTCGTCGTCACTTTCCTCGGCGCGGTGCACTTGTGCCAGCGGTGAAGGTTCGACAGGCTGCGTAGGTTGCGCACTCTGGTTCTGAAGGGATGATTTCACCGCAGCAGCCTGCTCATCGGTTGCAACGAAGCTGCCGCGTGGACTTGGAGCTGGACTCGTGGTGACATCCAGCAAGCTTTCGCTCTTGGCCAGCATCTCCTGGTAGCCCAGTCGGTTGGGATCGTTTGCCCTCTTACTTCGTGCCTTGTCACGTTTCGATGTCGGGCGCACGACGATGACGGGTACGGGGGAGTGTTGCAGGCAGTACTTGGAAACACTTCCCGGAAGCAGACCTTGGAAGCCACCCAGACTCTTGCCTCTTGTGCCGACAACGAGGATTGCAGGCTCGTACAGGTTGATCTAGTGAGAGTTAGGAGGTGATCAATGCCGAACTAGCCGGGGACTGACCATGTCGTCGATGACTTTGTTCACTTTACCAACCGAGAATTCCAAGATGAGGTTGATGGCCTTGTTCTCCCGGTTCCGACCTTGAATGTCCTGCATGGTTGCGTCGGCCTCCCTCTTGTATCGCCCGGTCTCTACGCTGCGGTCTCCAGCTATTGTGTCTTCCTTCTCCACCACCCTCAGACACACAATCTCATCACCGTCGTCCACGAGCTCGTTGATCAGCCATTGAAGCGCGTAGGTAGAGTATTCGTTCTCGTCGAAGCCACACAGAAATGTCCTGGACCGCTTGGTGTACTCATAGTCCTTGTGCTTGGCTATTAGAGTGAAGGAACTCTCCTCGATGAAGTCTGCGGGCTTGTCGAAAGTATCAAACGAGACACGTGGCTGAAAGTTTCTGTAGAGCAGTTAGCCTCCATAGATCTGAAGAGGAGTGTAGATCTGGAGAGGAGTGCAGTGCACAGACTTACGGAGGAGGAGGTGGTGAAGACAGGCGCCGCCTCTGCTTAGACTTGGGACTCCCTCGCGGTAACGACGAATTCCTGTGTGCCAGAAATTGAATAGACGATCGGCGCGGTTCCTCCTGAGCCAGCGACAGCGATCCTCGAGTCGGTAAAAGGAGCGGGCTCACGCCCTGACGAGGTGCTGGCGATGCATTGCGCGAGAGGCGGTCCTTGGGGGACGCGCTCATGCTGGCAGGGACGATGCTGTGTAATGGGTGCTCCTGGTGAGCGTGCGAATGAAGAGGAATACGCCACTCGGGCTTGGTCGCAACAAGTCTGCTAGCAATGCGGGCCTTTACGGGTGGTTGCGATCTTGCGATCGTGAGGTTCAAGCGTTCAAGGCGCTAGAGGCGCAGGCGGGGTATGCAACGAAGCACACGAGCGCACTGAAGATTCAGAAACAATGGTTGCAGTTGATATTGAAAGAGAACGAGAAAGATTCTAGAAGCTCGTGAGGCAGTGCCCGATCTAGTGGACAGACACGGCGCTTGGCTCGGTCAGTCGCGCCTTGGTCTTGGTGATGTTCTCGCCCAGAGTCCCAGACCCTGGAGGACGTCAGAGCTTCAGCCGCCCGCGGGGTCCAGCTGTGGATCGAAGTGGGCTTTAGGGCTTTAGGGCTTTCAGGGCTGTCAGGGCTTTCCCGTGAATCTGGAAAACCTCATCCTGCATGAAATCGTGTACCAATGCAATTACTGCGGTCGCAATGCAAAAGTCTACATGTCTATAGAGGGGTCGTGATCATCAAGCAGCTGTCTCCACTCCACCTAAGCCAGGGACTTCAGTCCGAGGCCGAGGCGCTGGTTCTCGGCCTGGAAAGCCTCCTTGATCTTGCCAGCATCCTTCTCGCTGTTGAGCTTGCCAGCGAGCGTAGCCAGCTCCGTGTTGTCGATCTTCGCAATGATGGCGTCGACGTCGTTGAGAGCGGCTTCGACCTGCGAGGCGGGGGCGTCGCCAGCACCGTGGAAGTAGTTGGCGTCCTTGACGGCACCACGAACCACACGCTTGTTCTTCTTCGCGGCATTCTTGGCAGCCTCCTTTGCCTTCTTGCCCTCGGCCTTCTGGGCCTTGTCGGCCTCTTCCTTCTCGGCCGCGAGCCTGGCCTCGTCCTCCTTGGCCTTGGCGGCCTCCTCTGCGAGACGCTTCTGCTCTGCCTCCTTTGCGAAGCGGCGCTTGTTCTTCTCGGCGTGCTCGGCCTGGCGGAACAGCTTGATGCGCTCGTCGAGAGCAAGGGCGTCGTCGACGAGGTGCCTGAGGCGGGCCGTGTCCTCCGTCTTCTTCTTCTTGCGGGCGGCGTTGTTCTTGCGCTCGACGTGGCGCTTCTGGTCACGGCTCTCGCCGTCGTCGGGGACGTCCTCGTCGAGGTACTCAAAGGACCTCCAGCTGTCGAAGTTGTACCAGAAGTTGTAGAAGTGCTCGACGTCCTCCTTGGAGCTCTTTGCGTTGCCGAGCTTGGGCACGGGCTGCTTGGTGGAGAAGCGGCCCTCGGCTTCGAAGACCTTGCCCCACAGCTTGTAGAAGTTGCCCTTCTGGGTATCCTTCTTGGAGGGCGGGTCGACCTCGGCGGCCTCGTCGACCGAGTCGAACTGCCTGCGGCGGACGGGGTCGGACAGGACCTCGTGGGCCTTCTGGATGCACTTGAAGAACTGGTCGTCCTCGGTGCCCCCGGCGGCGGCGCGCTTGTCGGGGTGGTGCTTGAGGACCTTCCTGCGGTGCGCGCGCTTGATCTGGTCCTCGGTAGCCCTCCAGCGGTGGCGGGTGATGCCGAGCACGGCGTAGTGGTCCTGCGACTTCCAATCCTTGGCCTCGCGCAGGAGCAGCTGCGGGTCCTCGGGCTCGTCAACGTCGTCGGGGTCCTCCTCCTCGACGCTCTTGACGTTGGCCTGCGCCTGGATGCGCTCGTCCTCGGAGAAGGTGCGCTTGTGGCGGATCTGCGGGTAGATGTCAGCGGTGCACTGGGCGGCAGGGTCTTCGCAGAGGAACGCACGCGGCGGGCGTAGGCCAGGAAGTGCGGGCCGACCGGCTCGATCTTGCGGTCGTTGGTCTTGCTGAGGGAGCCGAGGGGCTTGAAGTCCTTGTCGCCGGCCCAGCCCTCGGGCAGGACGGGCAGCGGCAGGTTGATCTCGACGGTGGCCATGGTTGCTGGTCTGTCGATGGGCTGTCGAGGGGCTGTCGAGGGGCTGTCGAGGGGCTGTCGAGGGGCTGTCGAGGGGCTGTCGAGGGGCTGTCGAGGGGCTGTCTCCGGCCTGTCTCTGCTGCTGTCGAGGGGCTGTCTCCGGCCTGTCTCTGCTGCTGTCGAGGGGCTGTCGACGGCCTGTCTCTGCTGCTGTCGACGGTTTTTACACATCAACTTCTTAGCGTCGCCCCTAGCCGAGCCCCATCCTTGTCCGCCGGGGTTTCTGCGCCGTCCACCCTTGGAAGCTTGGACATGTGCAAGCTGTCTTCGTCTTGCGCATCTCAACAACAGCCATGGAAACACGCTAGCTGCACCTTGTCCTGCTGTTCCCCATCCTGCGCGCACCGTGGCTGCACTCTCTCCTTCTATTCCTACTCCGCGCGCATGGTTGATTGGTTGGTTGGTTGATTGCAAGCATGTTTCAAGGTTTCCAGGTGCCTATGACCACGTTCCATGCAGGTCCCTCGTTGGCAAGCTGACCAAAGACCTTGCAGCGCATTCGCGGCGCCATTGATGCGCGCATAGCGGAGGAGCAGGCAAAGCAGCGAACCACGCCTTCAGTGCCTCCGCGAGCAGGTGCCGCGCCCCGGCGCTCAACCTCACGCAACCTATCGCCCTCGAAGCGGCCGGCCAAAGGCAAAGACGCAGACAGCCAGGCAGCGCCGCCCACAGGGAGAGGTCCTGATCCCTCCGAATTCGACCCCGATTTCGTCGTAGGCGAAGAGAGCGAGCAGCCGAGTCGCACAGCGACACCGAAGCCAAAGGAGAAGGCACCAGCTGCTGACACAACAGCATCAGCATCAGCCACAGCCACAGCCACAGCCACAGCTGAAGATGGAAACGAGAAGCCACAAGACCACGAAAGGGCTGGAAAGACCGACGACACCGATGACACGCCAGAGAAGGCGCCCGAGATTCCTCCTGAAGTGCAGACGCGGCTGCGGAGACTGGACAAACTCGAGCCCAAATACGCCACACTGCTCTCCTCCTACCGCATTGCGCACGCTCGCATCGGCGCCATTGAGACCTTTGAAGCCTCCCTCCGCGAGTACACGCCCCTCACGTCGATCAACGATGCCTCAGCCTTTGTCGAATACCTCGGCCAGTTGAACGTCAAAAGTGACATGCTTATGGAGGAACTAAAGAGGGTTTCGAAAGAGCGCGACGCTCTGAACAAGAAGCTGGACGACGCCGAAAAGCGAGCAAAGGAAGCAACCGACGAGGCCGAGACACTGAAGACCCAGGCATCAAACCACACCGACGCTTCCAAGGACGACTCGACAGACCAGGGCGAGTCGATCGCGCCGTCTTCCGCCTCGAAGGCGTCCGACCAGACGGTAACCACAGATGCGACCGAGGAGTTCTTCTCATACGACAGCGAACTCCCGCGTCTGCAGGAGCGGCTACAGGAGAGTGAAGAGAAGGTTGGCAAATTGGAGGACGAGAACCAGTCGCTGAAGAGCGAGCTTTCGTCTGCGCAGGATTCAGCCAAATCCTTCATGGAGAATCTCGAGACCACCACGAACGATCTAAACACATTCAAGGAAACTTCACAACGACTGCAAAGAGAGGCTGATGAGAGAGAAAAGGAGCTTGACGGCGCCATCAAGGACCTCGAGTCTAAGCTGGCCACGGCTGAACAGGATCTGTCCAAGCATCAGGAGAGCCAAGCCGACCATGAAAAGACCGTTACTGAGCTGAAGGAGAAATTAGACTCGACCGCAAAAGAGTTGGAAGAGTTGCGTGCTTCGAGAGGAGAGGACCTTGTGAACAACGAGGAAGCGGCAACACTGCGCGCTCAAGTCAGGAAGCTGGAGACAGACCTAGAAGAGCTCAGGTCAACGCACGCCAAGGGCGAGAAGCGCAGCGAGACACTCCACGGCCTGTTGAACAATGTACGCGATAAGCTGAAGGAGACCGAGACCAAGAGAGATGGAGCATTGAAGAGTCTTGAGCAAGCTAAGAAAGACTTGGAAGCGAAGGCCACGCAGAAAGAGGAGGTCAAGCCAGAGCCCGCACCACAACCCGAGCCTGTACCTGCCGCTGCCGCTGCCGCTGCGCCAGCCAAGCCCACGGAATCTGCGTCGTCGAAGAAGAAGAACAAGAAAAAGAAGAAGGGTGGCAAGGGTGCTGATACGCTGGCCGTCGCTGCGACTGAGGCAACACCAAGCGAAGACGGCACTGCCAGCATCCTGCCGAGCCCGCGCGAACCGGAGTTCTCATCTGCTCAGTTCGAGGAGGCCCAGCAATCCGTCGGTCAACTCAAGTCTGATCTCGAGGCCAAGATTGCGGTCATTGAAAGGTTGGAGGCTGAACTCACAGACAAGGTCAATTCGTTCGAGGATCTGAAAAAGAAACTCAAGGACCAGGATGACATGAAGGAAGAGATCGAGACCTTGCGACAGGATCTACTTGACTTTGGTCTTGAGCACACCGAAGCCAAAGACAAGGTCAAGGAGCTGCAAGCCGAGAAGGTCGCACTGCAGGACGATCTTGCCAAGTTGGAGAAGGAGGTTGCAGAGCTGAAGACTGGTCGAGCGGCTCAGGAGAGTTCTGAGAAGGAGCGCAAGAGAATGGCAGCCGAGTTTGAGGAGCTCAAAGCCAAGTCGGACTCGTTGCAGACCGATCTTTCGGTTGCGGAGCAGCTTGCAGCGACTCGATTCAAGGACCTCACCGACATGCGAGAGATGCTGCAGAAGGCGCAGCCTGAGCTACTCTCTCTGCGTAAAGAAGTCGTCGAGCTTCGATCAACAAAAGACGAGCTATCAACAAGTACGAAGGAGGTCAGGCGGCTGGAAGGTCGTGAAAAGGACCTGAAGTCGGAGATTGCCACGTACCGCGCACAGCTCTCCGACAAGGAAGGAGACGTCAAGTCTCTCCACGAGAAGATCAAGCAGGAAACAACGCAGCGGTTGGCTCTCGAAGAGACCAACAAGAAGATCCAGAGAGACCTACAGAACACGGAGATCGAGCGCAAGGATGTCACCGAGAGTCGTGATAAGCTTACCAAGGACCTCTCCAAGGCGCAAGAGGAGCTGAAGAAGTCTCGCAACACCGTGCAAGAGTGGGAAGACGAGGTTGCCAAACTCAAGCGCGATGCGGGTAGCCTACGCGAAGAGATACAGCTGAAGTCTGCGCAGTACGCGAGCGCACAGGATCTTATGAACAGCATGCAAGACCAAGCGCAAGAGATCAGCACGCAGATGAAAGAGATGAAAGCTAGGGGTGAGAGCCTGGAAGAGGAGCTTGCCGATGCGCATCGACTCCTGAGCGAGCGTGGGCGTGAGGCAGAGACGATGCGGAGGCTACTGGCCGATGCTCAAGGCCGGGCTGATGCACGGATACGCGAAATGCAGGAACGTCTCGATCTCGCCGTCGAAGAGAGGGAGCGCGCTGAAGAGCAAGCCAGCTCGTTCAGTCGGCGGCGCGCACGGGAGCTGGAAGAGCTCAAGCAAAAGGTTCGCGATGCCGAACGTGCTGTGACGCGTGCACAGGAGGACAAAGAGGACATGGCTGCCGCGGAGAGGGAGCTGCGCAAGCAGAAGGAAGAGGTCGAGAAGCGGGCTGCCCAGGCTACAGAGGAAGCTTCCGAGGTTCGGTCTGCCATGGGCCAGCTCCGGGACACGCTCGACGAGAGCGAGAAGCAAGCGCGCGAGCTGGAGCGCGAGAAGACGGAGCTTCGACGAGCGTTCGACGAGACCCAAGGCCGATTGGAGAAGCTGCAGAAGTCGACCAAGGTGCGTAGCCTTGCCTGACGAGCCGCGCGAGTGTAGTTGCTAACAAGCACCAGACCCTGTCCGACGAGCTGCGGTCTCTCCAACAAAAAGGCGCAGACTCCAACCCCCACTCGTCGAGAGCTTCGATCGAATCCTCGCGGTCACGACTCACCTCGCCAACGCTCAAGGCCAGCGGGTCTCCCGCCGACATTGACTACGTGTACCTGAAGAACGTGCTCCTGCAGTTCCTCGAGCAGCGCGACAAGAAGTACCAGCAGCAGCTTATTCCCGTGCTGGGTATGCTGTTGCACTTTGACAAGTACGCTCCTGACTTGATTCCCCCTTTGACGACAGGGTGCTAATAGGGTGTTGCAGGAAAGATGAGCAGAAGTGGATGGCTGCGGTCTCGGCCAAGTGAGGGCGGGGGGTTAACGCGGTAAGGGGGTGTTTTTTTTTTTTTTTTTTTTTTTTTTTTTTTTTGCATTGGGAGGCGTTTGGGACGGGTGTATCCATATTGCTGTATCTGGGGGGAGGGAGGATGGATGTTCATGGTGATGACGGGCTGGGTGGTGGGTAGGCGTGGAGCGAGGTTTGTGTGTTGTGTTGTGTTGCAGTTGCTTACGAGGTGGGGTGCGAGTAGAGATTCCTGTGTTGCAGTTGCTTACGAGGTGGGGTGCGAGTAGAGATTCCTGTCTTGCAGTTGCTTACGAGGTGAGGTGTTGGTAGAGCTTCCTGTCTTGGAGTGGTTCACGAGGTGAAGGACGAGTGGAGATGACACGTCTTGCCATGGTTCACGACGTCCACCATGCGTCCGCAAAGATGCACGACAGCCCCAGCCGATAGCCGTGCGTGTCGTGAGTGAGCAAAACAGGTACTACGGCAAAGCACTGGCCGCTAGGCGTTCCGCAGCCATGCGGGCGGAGACTATTTCGAGGACGGTGGTGATGCATTCGGGCGATGACATCAGTCGCAGGTTACCCTACTTGTACCAGCCTAGGCATGCACGACAGCAACCGGGCAGCGTTCTTCGCGCTCGATTCCATCACCAGCTCCGCGCGTCTGCACTGTCATTGCTCTGCTCTGCCTCTTCACTGTCTACGAGCACAGCGCTCGCCGTCTGCCGTCTGCCGTCTGCCGCCTGCCGTCTGCCGTCTGCCGCCTGTCGCCTGCCGTCCCCATAACGAGCCGCCGTGCAGCCCAGCCAGCAACGCAGCAGCCCAGCAGCCCAGCACAGCAGCACAGCACCCCTCGCCCGCCACCAATCACGTCAGGGGCGCAGAGCCAGGATAGGCCCGAGAGTCGAGCGCTAAGCCAGCGAGCCAGCAATTGAAGAAATCGCAGACGGTGCGACAGCAAGCATAGGCATATCGCGCTCCTGTTCTGCACTGCACTGCACTGCACTGCACTGCACTGCATCCACCCACTCCCTACCTGCACAGCACACGCACACGCACGCACACGCACGCACACGCACACGCACCCCTCCTGCTCCCTGCGCCGCACGCCGATGAGGTGCTGCCTGCGCGTCGACTCGGCCTGATCCTCCCCACCCCTCCTCGGACCGTGGGCCAGCGCGTGGCGGGGAAGCCCACGATCCCACGATGAATGGCGCCGACATCAAGAAGGCCGCCATCAACAAGGCAAAGGCGGTCGCTCAGGCCGCCAACGGCAACGGCGGCAAGAAGCGCCGGAAGGGCCAGGACCTGAAGCCCATCATCACCGCCGAGGGCCACGCCGGCGCAAAGTGAGTTCTCTCCTCTACCCATCTGCATCATCAGCCCCCACGGCTTGGCGCTCAACGTTCAATGTTCAACCTCTGCCTTGCACCTCCCACCTTCCACCTTCACCGTTGCCGTTGCCGTTGCCGTTGCCGTTGCCGTTGCCGTTGCCGTGCCGTGGCCGTGGACGTGAACGCTCGACATTCAACGCGCACGCCAACACCCCACTTTCAGAAGATCCATCACCCCCATGCATCATCACTGACAGCCCCGCAGCGCGCAGAACACGGCCTCGCCGCTGCAGCAGCACAAAATGTACGGCAACACGCTCAGCCACTCGCCCGACAGCAGCGCCTCGTCCGTCGACGAGGCCGACAACACGGCCGACGAAGAAGACAGCGAGGACTACTGCAAGGGCGGCTACCACCCCGTCCAGGTCGGCGAGGAGTACAAGGACGGAAAGTACACCATCGTGCGCAAGCTCGGCTGGGGCCACTTCTCCACCGTCTGGCTGTCCCGCGACAACGCCACGGGCAAGCACGTCGCCCTCAAGGTCGTCCGCTCCGCCGCCCACTACACCGAGACCGCCCTCGACGAGATCAAGCTGCTCAAAAAGGTCGTCGACGCAAAGGAAGCCCACCCCGGCCGCGCCCACGTCGTCAGCCTGCTCGACTCGTTCAACCACAAGGGCCCCAACGGCGTCCACGTCTGCATGGTCTTCGAGGTGCTCGGCGAGAACCTGCTGGGCCTGATCAAGCGCTGGAACCACCGCGGCATCCCCATGCCCCTCGTCAAGCAAATCACAAAGCAGGTCCTGCTGGGCCTCGACTACCTCCACCGCGAGTGCGGCATCATCCACACCGACCTGAAGCCCGAGAACGTCTTGATAGAGATTGGCGACGTCGAGCAGATTGTAAAGGCCTACGTCAAGGATGAGCCCAAGCCCAAGGACAGCGCCGACACCAGCGACAGGAACGGCCGCCGGAGAAGACGCACCCTGATCACAGGGAGCCAGCCGCTGCCCAGTCCGCTCAACGCCAGCTTCAACCACGCAGAGCTCGGCACCTTCCCCGCGAGCGCGCAGAGCCTCAACAAAGTCATGAACGAGAGCACAGGTAAACACTCCCCCACCACCATTCCGAGTCCATCTTCTTCACAAGACGGTTTTGTAATGAGCGGTGCTCTAGGCACTTCGTCACAATCCTCCACCATGTCCATGGCCGAGCGCCTCGGCCTGAAGCCCAACGCCAGCGAGGACGAAGTACAAAAGCAGCGAGAAAAGACAGCGTAAGTCCCTTGAGCCACTGCTGAAGAAAAAAACCTGACACTGAACAGCGACCTCCTCACCAAAGAAGTCTCCGGCATCAGTCTCGACAAGCAATCCACATCCGCAAAGGAAAAGTCCGCCGAAGGCACACCCGACCTCGCCTTGGAGAAAATCTCCGTCAAGATTGCCGATCTCGGAAACGCCTGCTGGGTCGGACACCACTTTACAAACGACATCCAGACGCGGCAATACAGGTCTCCGGAAGTCATCCTGGGCAGCAAATGGGGCGCCAGCACCGACGTCTGGAGCATGGCAGCTATGGTAGGCAGCTCTCAGCCCGAGATGAATGCTTGCTAATATCGTGCTAGACCTTCGAGCTGATCACAGGCGACTACCTCTTCGACCCGCAGTCCGGCACTAAATACGGCAAAGACGACGACCACATTGCGCAAATCATCGAGCTGCTCGGCCCCTTCCCCAAATCGCTCTGCCTCTCTGGGAAATGGAGCCAGGAAATCTTCAACCGCAAGGGCGAGCTGCGTAACATTCACCGTCTGCGCCACTGGGCCCTCCCCGACGTGCTGCACGAGAAGTACCATTTCGGCAAGGAGGAGAGCAAAGAGATTGCCAGCTTCCTGCTGCCCATGCTGGAGCTGCTCCCCGTGGATCGCGCAAACGCGGGCGGCATGGCGAGCCACGAGTTCCTCAAGGACACCAAAGGAATGGAGAATCTGGATCTTGGGATCCCGTGTAGGAGCAAGGGCGAGGGGATCGAAGGCTGGGCGACGGAGATCAAGAAGACGAGGTAGACAGCCGTCCATCCATCCATCAGTTGGGTTGGGCTGGGTTGGTCGGTTGCCGCGCTACGACGTTATGAGCTGGGTGGATGCAAACATGATTTTTGGCAGCATGCACGGGTTGAGTTGGGTTTTGTCTATGCAATTCAGGGCAGGGCAGGTCACGTCATGTCAGGCCATGTCATATCGTTGGCAAACAAGCACAAGACGGTGTTTTCGAGAAGCTGTGTTTCAGACGGGGGTTAGAAGTAGCGATGGTGAAGAGCAGTGACGAGAAGGGAAGAGAGGAGAGGAGGGGAGAAGAAAAGAGAGGAGCGGAGGAAGAGAAAGGGAAAGGGAAAAGGGAAGAGCAAAGAGCAAGAGAACCAGAAAGGAAGAGAGCGAGATCAGATTACATCCTATTATCTTCTTAGCTTTTGGCCTTTTTTTTTCCCCCCCTTTTTTTTTTTTTTAGTACGCTTCACCGTGGACACTATCTTGATCCTTTCTTCTTCTTCTTCTTCTTCTTCTTCTTCTTCTTCTTCTTCTTCTTCTTCTTCTTCTTCTTCTTCTTCTTCTTCTTCTTCTTCTTCTTCTTCTTCTTCTTCTTCTTCTCCTTCTTCTCCTTCTTCTCCTTCTTCTTCTCCTTCTCCTCCTCCTCCTCCTCCTTCTCTTCCTCTTCCTTCCCCCCTTCCTTCTCCCTTCACAACTAATCAATCCGTCTAGTTTTAGTTTCAGTCAGTTAATAATCTAACCATCCTTCCATTAAGCAATAAAGCAAGTAAGTAATAGATATGTGGACATTTACGTAGGTTTAGAACGCTGCTACGCTAACTGGATAAAGGTGTTGATGGAGCGCTACGTTGGGGGTGGATGGATGGATGGATGGATGGATGGATGGATCAATTTCTAGGTTGCTAAACTCGGTCCTGACTTCTTTGAATAGAAGCAGAGTTGAAATGTAATGAAATGTAATGTAATGTAATGATATGAAATGATATGAAATGATATGAAATGATATGAAATGATATGAAATGAAATGAAATGAAATGAAATGAAATGAAATGAAATAAAATAAAATAAAATAAAATAAAATAAAATAAAATAAAATAAAATAAAATAAAATAAAATAAAATAAAATGAAATAAAATAAAATAAAATGAAATGAATTGAAATGAAATGAAATGAAATGAAATAAAGTAGCTACAACTACTCTACACAAACTACACACACACCAAGCCAGATGAACCCCAACCCAAAACTAACCCCAAACCCAACTCCAGGCCTAGAGTGTATAGCTATAGCTATTTTCGTGTTCTAGATTTCTTAAATGAACGGTGGATGGTTGGACGGTGGCAGATGGTACGAAACATCAATCAAGAAGAGCACGCGTATGTGCGTTGCAGCGACCAGTGCGATTGATGCCGTCCTGCAGCCAGCTGTATGCTATGTTACGCCGCTAATCGCCAACTGGCAACTATAGAGTGGAAGACGGTGGAGGGACTTCACTCCTACTTGCTGAGGGACGCTCGGTTGCGAGGAGATGGTGGAGATTCCCACTCCACCGTCAGGCGGTGTCGGTGGGGGGGTTGGACGCGTGTTTAGCAGGCGCATGAGAGGGGTTGTGGGTAGGTTGGACATGTAGATTGGAGCAAGCGTGTTCGATCGAGGGGTGTGGGTGGTGGGTGGAAGAGGGGATGGGGTGTGAGGTGTGTAGTCTGGGTATCGTTGTTTGAATGCATGCATGCGCAAATCAGGCCTCGTGGGATTTTTCTGCCTCCTCCTCCACCACCACGCGCTGCTTGTCCGCTTCGTCTCCCTCCCCACCCATGGCCAATTCCACACCAAGCGCGTCCAGGAACTTCTCTGCCTTGCCCTTGCTCCGCTTCTCGGCCATGAGCCTCTTCTTCTCCTTGATCATCTCCTTCCTCTTGTCGATGGCCTCTTTGCGCTCTTTCCTGACGCGCTCGGTCTCGGCCCTCTCCTTGTCGAGGTTCGCCATCTGCTTCTGGCGCTCCTCTTCGTCTTGGTCAAAGTACATGAAGCCGGTGCCCCTGGAGCGGGCCTCGGCACGCCCGTCGAAGTGCAGGTCGGGGGGCGGCGTGAGCTCCTTGTCGCGCTTGGCGGCGAGGTCGGCCATCTGCTGGGCAATGGTCTCGTCTGGATTGAAGGCGTTGGTCTGGACGGTGTCGCCGTAGATGACGTGGTCGGGCATGCTGGGGCGGGCGGTGAAGCGGTCTGGCACGTCGTGGGCGAGGGTGCGTTTGCGGCGCTCCTCGCGCAGGGCGTCGGCGCGGGTGCCCTTGCGGGTGCGGCCGAACTCGTCGACGTATTCAACGTGCTCTTCGTCGGCGCTGTCGCCGCCGTCGGACGAGGACGAGGACGAGGCGTTACCCGCGGCGGCTGCCGCCTCGGTGTCGGCCCACTTGCGGTCGAAGTCGACGCCGTACCTGTCGTCGGTGTCTTCGACGTCTCCTCTCTTCAGGGCTGCATACAGACGCGCCTTTTCTTCCATGCGGCGCTGGGTGCGCTTCCACGAGGCCTCGTCTGCCTCCTTCTCGGCGCCGGTGCGCCCTCTGTGCTTCTGGGTGGCGAGGTCGGCGTCGGCGAGGTCGGCGAGGGCACGCTTCTTCACGTTCTTGTTGTGCGTCTTGAAGATGTCGTTCTTGTTGTGCGTCTTGAAGATGTCGTTCTTGTTGTGCGTCTTGAAGATGTCGTCCTTGTGCGTCTTGATGTCGTCCTTGCGCGGGCGGGCGCGGCCGGCGGTCGAGGGCGTGCTGCCATCTGCCGTCGACGACGAGGCCTTGATGAGGTGGGCGAGGGTCGAGGAGAAGGCGACGGTGCTGGAGCTGCTGATCTCCCTGCGCTTGCTCCGTGCCGTGTTCTTGGCGCCGTAGAGATGCGCGTCCTTGGCGGAGAGGTGGGTGTTGGGTGCGGACATGTTGAGGTTGTGGAGACGCACGCGTCGCGCAGAGCCAGGGCGATGTCGGAGCGTGGGCGCCGTTGCATCATCGCGCACCCCACGTTCAGACAGACATGGTGGACCGGCGTTGGAGCTTCTTCCCAGATTGAGTCTCTTCTCCAGATTCAGTCTTTTTCCAGACGCACTGCACTCCCAATTGACACGCAGCGACCATGTCTCCTCCCCGTCAAGTCTTCATTGCCGTCATTGGTGCGTCTGCTGCTGTGCTGTGTCTTGATCCCCCCGCCATCCCCCATGCATGCGCCTCGAAAAAAGTTACACTGGCCTCTGCTGGCCCACTGCCCTCACAATCGCATGCTGCCATGCTGACACCCTGACACCCTGACATCACACGCTGACACCCACAGGCGCCGGCGGCGTAGGCAAGGCGTTCCTCCACCAGCTCTCGGGCCTCGCCTCGCGCCTCTCGCAATCCCCCTCGTCGCCCTACCGCCTCTCGCTCATCTGGCTGTCGACGTCCAACAAGGCCGTCTACCACGCCGACTACAAGTCCCTCTCCGACTGGGAGGCCGAGCTCGAGACCAACGCCAAGCCCTCCCTGGCCCTCCCCCAGCTGCAGGACTACCTCGTCAAGGCGCCCGGCAAGGTCGTCCTCGTCGACAACACATCCAACCAGGACGTCGCCAACGCCTACCCGACCTTCCTCAACAGGGGCATCAGCATCGTCACCCCGAACAAGAAGGCCTTCTCCGGCAACCTGCAGCTCTTCAACGACATCTTCGCCGCCGCCGCCAACGGCTCCAACAGCTCCGGCGCCGGTGGCCATGTCTTCCACGAGTCGTCCGTCGGCGCTGGTCTGCCCGTCATCTCCACCCTGAAGGACCTGCTCGAGACGGGCGATGAGGTCACCAAGATCGAGGGCGTCTTCTCCGGCACCATGTCGTTCCTCTTCAACAGCTTCCAGCCCACCTCGGGCGGCGGCGGCAGATTCTCCGCAGAAGTCACAAACGCAAAGAACAAGGGCTACACCGAGCCCGACGCCCGCGACGACCTCAACGGCCTCGACGTCGCCCGCAAGCTGACCATCCTCGCCCGTCTGGCCGGCCTGCCCGTCGAGTCGCCCACCTCGTTCCCCGTGCAGTCGCTCATCCCCGCCGAGCTGGAGTCCTGCCAGTCCGGCGACGACTTCCTCGAGAAGCTGCCCCAGTACGACGCCCAGATGGACGCGCTGAAGCAGGAAGCCGCCAGCGAGGGCAAGGTCGTGCGCTTTGTCGGCTCCGTCGACGTGCCCGCCAACGCCGTCAAGGTCGGGCTGGAGAAGTTTGACGCCACCCACCCCATTGCCGCGCTCAAGGGCAGCGACAACATCATCGCCTTCTACACCAAGCGCTACGGCGACAACCCGCTCATCATCCAGGGCGCCGGCGCCGGCGCCGACGTCACCGCCATGGGCGTCACAGCCGATCTGGTCAAGGTGTTGCGGCTGCTGCACTAGGTCGGTAGAGAATGACAGAAAAGTTTGACTTTGCAAGAATAGACTATAAACTCAAAACGTGAAAGAAGTCAAAAGCCACTCCCACTGCCTTTCCATTGGCCATAACATTCAACTACCCACACCACTACTTTCAACACGACGAACCACCAGCCATCCACTCCTCAAGACACTACGTCCCTCTGCTATCCACGCACTCCACCCTACCTTCTAACTCACTCACCTACACACACCGTCACCACACCGCGCTTACCGCCACATACCCTCGCCTCGCCTCTCCTCTCCTCACCTCCCATACCACACAACCCAACCCACCGCCCAGTCTAGCCAGCACTCCGCTTCGATCCCAAGCTCCTCCGATCCCCAGCCAAGCAACGCCAAGCAACGCCAACCCACTGCGAGATCCGGTGTAGCTCCACCGACTGTGACCTGCACGGACGAGTCCAAGCACAGACTGCACACCGCAGTCTACATCTGGGGCGTGGGGGCTTGGCTAGTGAAGATGAAGACTGCGGGGAGACTGGACGTTCAGCGCCTAAGATGGGCAGGTGGTGGGGTGGGAATGCGGTGTTGAGGGATATCCTGGTGGCTTTTTTTTTTGGGTGGTGAGACCTTGTTTGTGTCCTTGTTTGTATCCCTGTTTGTGGGGTGGCGTGCGTGGTTTGCGTTGGATGCTGGGAGGTGAGTGGAGAGGGGGGGGTGGACTTGGGTTAGGTTGAGTTGGGTGGAGTTATGTTGAGTCAATCAGCTCAAGTTAAGTTAAATCTAGTCAAGTTAATCAAGTCAAGTTAAATCAAGTCATGTTAAATCAAGTCAGGTCAAATCAAGTCATGTTAAATCAAGTCAGGTCAAATCAAGTCAGGTCAAATCAAGTCAGGTCAAATCAAGTCCAGCATGTAGTGTCAAGTCACATCAAGTCAATCAACTAAAGTCATGTTAAATCAAGTCATGGTAAGAAATCATCTCAAATCAATTCAAGCCACATACAATGTGACGTGATACAGCAAATACACTTGTCAGCTATCTAGCTAGCTTCACACGCACGACAACGTGTCTAGCACATGGGCACCCCCACCCCCTTCCCGAGCCCTAAATCACCGAGCGCTGAACGGCAAGCTGCAACATGCAGTGGGAGGGTGTGCTGACCGTGGCATCGGGCCTAGCGGAGGCGTTGTACACAGCTGGGCGCGCTGGGAATGCGCTATCCAGGCCGGACTCGCTGCGTGACTCCGCTTGCGTTCTCGTGCCGGCGAATGCGGGAGCTGCCCGCGTGACGATAGCGATAGCATGGCCATGAGGGATAGTAATGTGATTGCGGGGTGAAGCTCTTTGGCTGCTTGGCGGGCCTTGGCGATGTTGCTTGGCGGCAGCGGAGGGAATGAGGTTAGCGTGCGCATTGCATGATGGCGTTGAGGCTGTGCAGCTTTGTCGATATGCGCTGCATGGGTGGGCGAGCCATGCTCATGTCGTGCACCTACTCGCGCATGAACATGTCGTTGTCACGGTGTTTGAAGGGTCGCGGTAGGGTGAGGATGAGCCCGCTGCCAGCTGATGCTCGGGTGATGTGCAACCACAGTGACTTGCAACCAGAGTGACTATGGATAGCAAACGTGTAGTCGTGGTTTACGTCGTGTCGTGTCTAGTGCGCACTGTTTTAGTCCGCTATTGTCCGCTATTGTCCGCTGAGAGTGATGATAGGATGGGCTCGGAGGTGCATGCATGATTGCACACACGGTCTTACCAAGCGCCGAATGAAGCACCGACGTCTTTGGCGAGGGTGCGATTCGTGACGTCTGTGTCGCAGAAGACGGTGTCGCAAAAGGCCGTGTCGTAAGTTCAAGTTAGATTAAGGTGTTGGTTTATCAAACGGCAGTTTGGGCTGCAACGCTGGGGCGTGCACGTCCAGGGTGTTCAGGAGTACTGTTCGCAGGTGAACGCTCGCAGATGAACGTTCGCAGATGAACGTTCGCAGATGAACGATCGCCCCTGAGAGACAGTCGCAGTATCCGGCGGACGAATCCTGTGATAGACACGGATTGGTGTCGAGAGGGAAGGTGTGCAGTCGGCCCCCAAGACAATGACTTCATCCGAATGTGCACCGCCATTTCCAAGCCTGAAACGCTTCCAAGCCAGTCGAAAGATCAGCATGGTTCTCCCGCGCGCAATCCTTCGGTATGCCGACAGCTCTCTCGCTACCGAAATTGGTATATGCAGCCTGGTATTGACCACGTTGTTCAGGCAGAAGTTGGAAGACGGCAGCGTCTGAGCGTCGAAACACGTTGATGGAAGGTTCGGCATTACTTTCTAGCTGCCTTCCACCCCTCACAGAGGCGCAGCTGTTCGCACCGTGTCCTCGAGTCACGTTGGCGCCTCGGGTGCGTGGGGACGATCCCCGGCACCAGTCGCCCTGTCCGGCTCGGGTGGCAGAAGGCAACCCTGGCTGTACGCAGATTGCAACTCTCTTCAGTCGTCAGAGCGTCCGCCGCCGTGTCAGGAAGAGGAAGATAGTTGCACAGGGCGCCGATGAAAGGACACGGCATGGCGGCGTCGCCCGAGACAAGCGGCCACCGCCAATGAGCTGCACCACGTTCGTTCGTCAAAGGGGCGCCCGAGCTCACCATCACGAACAGAACAAGAGGCGATCCAGGAGCGGTGAGACGTGGATGTTTTGTTTGCGAAGCTGAGCTGCGTGAAGATGGATACGCGTCCCAGACGACTGGCACGGATCTGCTCAGGGGCTTGTCACTGCTTGTCACCAACCTCCTGGCGCGCCGTTAGCTTGACTCTCCGTGTGCATCGTCCCGGCGCCGCGACGGGGATGCTGATGGAAGAGAGCACGTCTAACCCGGGTTGGGCGTTGCGTTTAGTCAAGTCATGGCACGCGTCGCTGTTAGAGACTGCCAATCTCCTCCCCGCTCGCGCTAGACGTGCTCCCCATGTCAGTCAGGACTCAAGCACGCCGCCGACGCTTCCTTTGCAGCCCAGCGCCACGATGCATTAAATACAGACTGCCTGCTGTGCAACCACCGTCCGTCCAGCGCACGACTCCTCGTCACACGATTCCAGCGCCCTCACACCACATAAGGCTGACCACCTGCTGCGTCTGTTCTTCTGCACCTTCATCATCATCATCATCGTTGTCGTGTAAGCCTGCCAGTACCAAGTCGCCCACAGCCATCACCAATCGTCATCCTCCACCAGCTTCCGCCCTCCGCCGTTTTCAAAGGAACTCTATTTCACCGAGTCACCTTGGTCCGTGTTTCTCGCTGTCGCGCTACAGCACTTCTCCACTCTCCACTCTCCGTCACAGGCAAGGGCCCTTCCACTTGCAGTGCCAGCCTATCAGCTCCCATCCCTTGGCATACCGCAAACACACACCGAGCAAGGTCCTGCATTCATAAGTGCTATCCTGCCGCCTGCTACCAACTGACGCAACTTGCCCATCCCAACTCTGGTTCACTGTGTTCGACCATCACCCCGCTCATACTCCAGTGTGGCTGTAAAGACTAGCAACTAGTCTGCCCCAGATCGCCACCACTTGGCCTCCGTCTCGTGACAACCACCATCAAATCGCTCAACCACAAATCGCTCATAGAACGACGTCGCCTCTATTTCAAGGACCAACTCCTCCCAAACCTAGCTACCTCGACATCACTGGAAAACATCATCATGTGTGTTACCGAACTTTGCGTCACCAACCAGACTTGCCAGCATCGCTGGTATCATCTCGTCCGACCGTGTGCTCCCTCCACAGACCTGGCCACTTGCAGCAAGAAGCTGGGCATCTCTGGCTGGGAAGTCAAGGTCGACCACTGCCCTTACTGCCAAGGTCATGCCACCAGCTCCGAGTACAAGCTCATTGGCGACGGCCCAGCTCCGCCTGTGGGCTCTCTCTCTGGCCTTGCACGCACACACTCGACGAGTCTGCACGCTGCTCGTCGCGACGAACGCCTGCAGCTGATCACATCCAGGAGCGACAGTGTTACGAGTATCGGAAGCAAGAGCAGCATTGTCACAGCAGCCTCGGAGAAGAACCGCGCCATGAACGCAAGACTCGACTCGTACTTCTTCCCATCTGAGGGCTCCCCGGTCTCTCCGTTCCCCAGGTCAGTTCGAGAAGCGGAAGACGAGAACTCTGCCGAAGGCTCCAGCGACACATCGAGCAGCGACCAGGCAAGTCTGCGGCACCAATCCATGTCCAACGAGCCCTACAGAGTCAGCATGCTGTCGCGCATCGGTCGCAAGACCAAGCGCTTCTCCATGTTCAAGTGAACAGTCACTGCACGTTCAAGCACTTCCAACCGCGTCATGCTCGATGCACAGCCTGCGCCCAGCCTTGGTCGTATGGTTGACATGGAGACTTAGCATCATTGCGGGCCTAGACCGTTTCCGCTGCCGAACCTAGCGGCTCCGGCAGCCAGGCTCCGCGGGTTTGCAAACGAAAACGAACGTTCAGAGTTCGGTCTGGTCTCGTGAGACATCAGCATCACGAAAGCATCGTCGATATCGACACTTCTCAGCTCACATCACACCATTCTTCAGCGCAGCGGCATTCTCCACTTCCACCCTGTTTTACTACGCTCGTCGTTGCCTAGCGCGACGTGCATCCTTACCTTTGCTTTTTCGCGCCCATCTTCAGATACCCACCTTGTTTGGCTCACGCATGTCATATCGCATGCTCTAGCTTACCCATTTCGGCGTTTTCGCAAAAGATCAAGGGCGACAGTCGCAGTCAGAGTCACACTGGGCCTCCTAGGCAAGGGCGACCTGCTTACAACCGCACGTTGTAGGGTTGACGTTTCCGTTCTTGATTTAGAAGTACGCTTGAGCGGTTCTTACGGCGTTCTCCAGGGATACGCACGGGCGTGGTTGGGCTGCAACAGGTCTGTTATTGCAAGCTTTCTGTATCAAGGGGGTTTGCGGCCTTGTTGTGCACAGGCGCTTGCTGTACGAACTGAGCATTGCTACCATGCTATGACCACGGGGCCCAGCACCCTTGTCAGTGCGCAAAAGTCAGCACGCCTCGAATATCCATAGCAATACGTTTTTTTCCACTACACTCCACTACTCCCTTGCAAAAACATTTTCTCCATCCACTCCATTACCGCTGTTCTGCACAGTGTCCAGATGCCCCTCCCCCATCGCACCATGTCACACCGCCTCTCTGTTCTCGACTTATCGCCTATTAATCTCGATCCACTCACAGCGACTAGTTCCACCTTGTGATGCAGCTACCTGCATGCTTTATCTTCGCCAAGCCATGCCGGCACGCGTTCCGCTCCGCTCCGGATATGAATTCTCACCAGCAGCAGCCAGTCGGTATGAAAGACAGCATCACGTGGCCTCGCGTGCACTGCCGGTTTCGAGGCAGACCATTCGGCAAGTCGTCACTCACGCTGAACGGGGAATCTGCAACATGCACATCATGATACCATATTGGCAAACGGTGTAGGTATACGTGAAGGCAGCACCCGTCACACTTGCTCAATCTGGCACACCGCACATTTGTGCCTCGGTCCCATTCCTTGAACCAAACCAAATCGCAGTCCAAACAAGCACACCAAGCCCCCCCTCTCCCTAAGCTTGTCCCTCGCGTGTCCCCTCGGCGACGCACTGAACCGGCGTGCTGGCGCAAAGGGCGATGCGCAATGCGTCGCTCCCGAGCACGGCGATTTCCAAGCACGACAGTGCGACGATGTAGGTAGGTTGGGAGCACAGCCACGTCACGTCACGTCGCGTCACGTCGCGTCACATCACGTCGCGGAACCTCGTGTGGCCCAGCGACTCGGGCGGAATGCGTGCGCTGCTAGGCGATGGAGATGGGGAATGTCTGTACCGTCAAGCTTTCTCTTGCAAATCCTAGGTGAAAGCTTAGTGGCAGGTGCCGGTGAATTGGCGATCAGCAGTGTTTAGAGCTAGCACCTTGACAACGACAAGCACCAAGCTTCACCAAGGTTTAAGAACAAGGCTTGTGGGCTCTTGTCTCGTGAGACATGGATCAACTGTGGGAACGCCGATCGGTACATGGCGAACTACCATCTTGTCGATCAACGCGCTCCAGACACCGGCGACCAAGATCAGCGTGGCCTTTGAGTTGGGATGGAGAAACACAAGCTTTGCGTCGCTCTGCATCCAGCTCGACGTCTTTCGAGCTTGTTTGCCTGAGGTAGGCGATGTGCGAGAGATCGCCGAGAGGAGGGAACGTGCAAGGTTTGGTGACGTCAACATCTGTGCGCTTGGAGTCGCACTGAGTCTGGGTCTTGTTTGGTGGTGGTGGTGTGAGCTGGAAGGGGTTCACCCTCGCCATCCACCCAAAACTACAATTCCCTGTGTATATACAACACAGCTGTGATACTGCTGCCTACGCGCCAGCTAAATGCAACACTGGATAAGGCCCTGTTGTCTGCGTCTTCACAGGCCTGGATCCTGAGAGGCGAAATAATCGCATGCTTAGAGCCGCATACCCATACTCGGAAATGGTAAGGTTGTCAACGCAAAGTCGGTCGGACAAGCTTCTCTTTCGAAGTAGCTGGCATGGTTGCAGAGAACAGCTGAAACTCTCTCGCGACAGGTCTCGCTCTTCACGTAGTCCTTCTCCCTTTCTTTTCGGCTTCATGAGTGCATACAAGGAAAATGTTTCATTCCTAGATGTTCAGATGCGGTCGAGCCCTGAACTTTGGCGTTACGCATCTAAATGCTGAGAAAAGGGGGCTGGCACTCACTGGCAAATTGTGCTGTAGCGCTGCTCCTCTCGGAAGTCCCAGAGTGAGCTCTTGGTGGTTCATCGAGATGCTCTGCAGCGTCGTGATCTGAATTGCAGTTGACGACGTGTGTGCCTCTCGCAGCCACAGAAGTGCAGTGCGTACTCGGTCTGGTACACATGCCGTCATCTCCCATTCAGTCCAGCGCTCTCCAAGTCTTTCCTTGTCGCCGTTCTATTCGATGCGATTGCTGTGACATGGCATCGTCAGAGGACAGCTCATCGTAAGAGCAGTGTGACAATATGGATGCAGTGTCTTCTACGAATTCTTCGTGCTGAGGTCTAGCTGTGGTGGAGTCTTTTCAAGACACACGCGCGGAATCGAGGGGACTTTGTTTGACAGATGAACCAGCATACTGCCATCAATCCACTCGTACTTTGTGTTGCTAAAACAAAACTGAGCCTTTGGGCCACGTCGTCAGCCATAGCGACAGCAAAATGTTACAAGTTCAAACGGATGAGTAGGTTCTGCACCGTAGTGCGCTGCGTCTCTCACGTCGCCTCAGTTTGTATTGCTGGGAAGCGTCTTGCGTACTTCAGCGAGGTTGTTGTTGCTAGAAGATACAGTCCTGTCACGAGTCTTTCGGGCTAGCGGTACTTTGGGTGGACTGCAGAAGCTTCGACATCTCCAGGGAGACGTGGAAGGAGCCTGACACTTGGTATGGCGGTTCAACGCAGCACCAGCGGAAAGGAAAGATCAAACACAACTGTACTTCCGAGATGAGCGCAGCACTTCACCTCCATTGCTGTAGTGCGCACACGTAATGTCTCATTTGCCACCGAATCGTCAATGCTATGTGCATGATCTTGTGACGTAGTAGACCATGTTTTGTACACCATACGCCATGTGACTATTTCTTCTTCCCACCCTGGTACGTGATATCATACTGGAAGAAGCTATCCCATATACTCCCCCTCCTTGTACCAGACGGCTGCCGCATAGGGCTTGTCGCCGGGCTGCCGACTCTCAGATCTTGCTGACTCCCAGCTCGTTGTTTAGTAGGCGAGATATTCGATAGTCGCATTGCGGCACTGCTACTCATTACATTGGACGAACCGGGGATGGGAATGTGTTCAGGGCGCTGCTGTCGAGCTTGCGGTATATCCTGATTCAAGTCAGCATCAAGTCAGTACACGAGGGGAGCTTAGATTTACCACATCAGCAAAACTAAGGTCCCCAGAGCTGGTCTTGCCGCACGTTTACACCATTCTGCTCCCCCTCTGTACCAGCAGTATTTGTTGATGTCTCGCGCAGATGGGATGGCCCATGGGTCGCTGACGGGCTGGCGCCACGAGTGGCTGCGTTCGAGTTCTGTCCGCTTTCGATAGCTTCAGAGGACGGGACTCGCTCAGCTGTGGGTCGAGCGCCAACAAAAGGTACACTCTTCTTACTAGTGCCGCTGCTGCGACGGCTGTCAAGAGACTTGCCGAGCTGGATGGCTGGGTCCGTGGAAGACTTTTTCTTCGTGCGTTGCATCTCTGCTTGGCCGGTTACAAGACTGCTGGTCACGGTTGTCGCACTTTTGATGCCCGGTGTGCCCGGCGCCATGGGCTTCTCTTCGGTTGCGTCAAGGAGGTACCAACGTAGCCCATCTGAGAGCTCGAAGGGGTTGTCGTCTTCTATGGATACTGCGTTGCTCGATGCGATGGAGCGTCCGTCGAGCGAGGCTCGTGGTCCGTCTAATGTCTTAGAAAGGTCTACAATGCGCTCTTCCACTTTTGAGATGCGAGCGACTAGCCACTCCTTGCCATGTAATCGGTGTGAGTCCTGTTCGCGAAGGAAGAAGTGGGGTGCGCCGACGTTGAAAGCTGCCCATGGGCGATGTGCGTTGTTGCGGGTAGGTAAGAAGAGTGCGAGGTCCCCTTCTTTGAAAGAACGATATGCAATCTTCTCGTGACTGTCGGCCTGGAAGCGGTGGGACTTGTCCCGGTAGGCGCGTGCTTCCTTCTGCCACTTCCTGGCTGTGTGCTCCATGTCCCGCATGCGCTTAGCGACAGCCTCGCCGAACGTCTCCATATTAAAGAGATCTAGCTTGCCGACAAGCTCCTTGTAGCGTTGGTCCTCTTCCTCTGCACTAGTCGACTCAGTCCACTGCAAGAATGAAAGGTCGCCGTTGTCTTCGAGAAAACGCTTAAGAGGCGTAGGCGAAGCGGCTGTTGTGCTGCGGCCAAGATCCCCAGTAGTGCCAGTCATGACGGCACTGTTGCCCAGTTTGGAAGCACGTTGAAGGACCATCTCACCGCTCTCATGAGTGATGATGAAGCCAAGAGCCTCAAGTAAGCGCACAAGACGCTCATGCTGAGTGTAGAGGCGTTGACTGAGCTCCCTGGCACGACCCAGGCGTTGTTGGCTACGAGACGAATCAAACTCCTCATACTTTAGCAGCTTCTTGCCGAGTCGCATGATCTCGACATCAAGACTGTTCGAGTGCGAGTTTTGTTCTGCTAGTGCAACTTGCAGACGTCCAACTTTTGATTCTTCTTCTTCGACCCGCTTGCGCAAAGCTTCTGAGCCAGTCTCACCTTCTGCGAATTTCGCACGCAAATCATGGAGATGGCCGCGTTCTTCGGTAAGCTCGGCACTTATCGAGGCGGCTTTCGCTTTTTCCGTTTCGAGGTGCTCATGGGCAGATGCGAGATCTTGCTCATGCTGGCTGTTTTGAGCATTGAAGGTCTGTTCTTGCTCCTGCGCCCTAGTACGGATATTCTCGTTCTCTGACTTGGCTATGGCGACTGCTTCTTCCAGCTCTTTTTGGTGGTTGAAAGAGCGACTGGCGAGATTTTCGAGTTGTGCTATCAGCGTAATATAATCCTGCGGCATGGCGGTGCTCGGTGCAAGATAGCCGAACACTGTCTTGAGGGTTTCGAGCTGATCTGTTCGAGCTGTCTCGTGACCATCCAACCTGGCTTGAAGATCGATAAGCTGCTGTGCTGTCTGGGCCTTCTGCTCAGCAGCCTCACTGCGAGCCTTTTCGAGCTCAGAGGTCAGCTCATGCACTCTAGCATCGATCTCGCTCCGTGCATTGTCGCGGCTTCCAAGGATGCGGTCCAGCTCGTCTTCAGCTTCTTCAATCTTGCTCTTGTAGGCTTGAATCTCCTCCTCAAGCGACCGTCGCTCATCACCAAACTCTTTTTGCTGGGCTTTCATGTTTTCCATGAGGTTCTCTTTGGTGGATACAGCTTCCTCCTTGGCGGAAACGGCTTCCTCTATCTGGCGCCGTAGTTCGGCCTCAGCGTCCCTCTGGGCTTGTGCTTCTTTCTCCATCTTGGTTCGAACTTCTTTCTCAGTAGTGAGCTGCTGTTCAAGTCGAACAATGCGCCGCTTGTCTACATCGCCCTGAGCAGACAAACGCCGGGATGATATGGAAGACCGTCGGGAAAACTCACCATAGGGCTTGGGGGAAGCTGTTTCGATAGTAGGCGTTGACGGATCTCCTGGACTTTGGTAACCGGGCGGTGGCGCTGCAGCTCCACCTATTGAGAGTCTGCTGTTGTGGTTCGAGCGATGCAGTAGATCTTCGAGACGTCGCACACGGCTCTTGGTACCCTTAAGTTCGTCGTCAAGTTTTGCGTTCGCTTCCCTCAGTACACGCAACTCGTCGTCGCCTCGTACCATGAGCTGTGATCCTTTGCCAAACGCAGGCTCGTGAACGCTGCCCATTTTGAAGTTTTTCGCTCGCTTGACCTGCTGTTTGGTCGGACGTTCAAGGTCCTTCATAGCCTGACTGAGCGCTTCAGCTTCAGAGCTCTGCCCTTCCAGGCCCTGCAAGATCTGCAGATATTGCTTCAGATCGTCCCTCGCAACCTCAGGCCAAATGTTCTTCTCAGGTTGTACGTTCATCTCAAAACCAAGTGCGCCGCCTTGCACAGCTTCGACATTGATGACGTCTGCGATTGGCTTAAGCCATTTCTTGCGACGGCGCTCTTCTTCTTCTTGGAAAGTTGCCATTTCTTCAGCTAGCGAGGATGTGTCTTTCTGTATCCTTTCAGCCCATTCGCGCCTCCGAACAGCCTCAACCAGTAGGGTACCGTAAACGTAAGGAAGGCGGCCTACAAGAGAGATCATTTCGAACGCTGCGACTCCCTCTTGCGGTATGCTGATCGACTCGAGCTCTGCGTTCAGGCCTGAGATGACTGACTCGATGTTGGCGATGCCTTGCATACTCTCCACCGAGATCCTGATGGCGGTGTTCTTCTGCTCTACGGCTCTTCGTACGAGGTCACTCATCTCAACGCTGTACTCGGTT
This sequence comes from Ascochyta rabiei, assembly GCF_004011695.2. Lineage (NCBI taxonomy): Eukaryota > Fungi > Ascomycota > Dothideomycetes > Pleosporales > Didymellaceae > Ascochyta > Ascochyta rabiei. The sequence continues at coordinate 1,773,786 of NC_082411.1, read as the reverse complement.
ATCGCAGGCAAGAAATTCCGTGTGTGCAGTAACGCCATCTTTGAGACCTGAGCCACCGACTTGGGGTTGTTTTCGAGGCCCATGACGTGCTCATAGTCCGACTCGACTTTCTTCGCAACTGCATCGATTTCGTTGTATAGGCGCACAGGCTCCTCCGACTCGTCGATGAGTGACCGGCTCTGGCTTTGACCCACAGCGCTCAGAAGCTCACTGTATTCGGCGCCGATTTTCTCCAACTTTGTACTCATACCAGCCATGCGCTTGCCGAAGGAATCTCGCACGCGCTTGCTTGTGCCTGTGGCCTTCTTCACAGCGTCGACATCAAGAAAGTCCTGCAACGATGCGTCGCGGGTTGGAGCCACTTTGCGTGATGTCTGTGCAGTCTGAGGGGAGCGCAGCTCTCTTGCCAGGAAACGCGCAAACTCTAGCTTTGCAGGTATTGAGCCTAGTTGTCCAAAGTCGGCATCGAGGCGCCGCAGGTTGTCGCTTGCCTCCTTCTCTACGCTGTCGAACCACTCCTTCGCTGCCCGATACTTCTGCTCCAGACCGCGAATGTGCGCGTCATGGTTCCCTACAGCGACCTGTGTCCCCTTCTCTATCGTGGCCTGTTCGGAAAAGTGCTGCGAGGCTGTGCGGGACATGGCGTGTGACGTGTCGAGGACAGCAAAGGCCCAGTCGCGGCGGGCTTGGAAGAGCGACTGCCACGACTTCAAGTCGGAATTGTTCGCGAGCCATTTCGGGGGTTCGTCAGGCGTGAAGGCGTCTGGCGGCGGTATGGAGGGGATGGTGCGTTGGGATCCGCTGGTAAGCTCGCGGTTGTATACGAAGATGTCCTTTTCCGTAAGAAGCGCCTGCAGCTTGACATGCTTGCCAGCGGGCGTCAGTAATATCTGGAGCTCCGGTGCTATGTCCGCGGCTCTTGCGATCCAGTGCTTGAGCGCATCGACAGATCCAAATGCAACGGGGTCGGCGTCGAAGCGCTGGCCCGTGTGAGCTACAGCAATCTGCAGCGACATTCTGCGAACCCTCCTGCTGCTTCACAAAAATCATGCAGCAGGTGTGTGAGGAAAGGTGAGAGATTGCCTTCAACCATGGTACCGCGACAAATGATGCCAAGCAGGTTGCCGCAGGGATTCGGCGCACGGTCGGCGGCAATACATCACTCACACGCTCACACGCGCGATAACGGATAGTCACATGTGCCATGCTAGACGCTCACTTGAGCATACGACCGCTTAGGATTGCGACCAGCATGGTTCACAAAGATGATACTGCCATGGTGGACGCAGCAGGTGCTTCCTTAGACACAGCAGACATGGATCATCTGCTGCGAACAAACCACAGCGACGCGTTCTCGTTCACCGCGTCCGAGAAGCTAGCCCTCGAGCTTTACGACCAGCTACAAGAGCTTGAGCTGCAACAGAGCTTGTTGCAGGCACAAGAAACAGGCACGCCCCGTTATTGCGCAGCTCGCTTGCTACATGGCTAACACAACTGCAGCGCATGTGGCTGATGTCTCAACGCTCTCCGATGATGACCTGCAAGAGCAGCTGATCGTCGCCGAGCGCGAGGCTATGGAGGCAAAGGCAGAGTACGAAATGCGCAACAGGATCACCCACAACGTTCTAGTCACAGATCCTGTGCTCAAAGCCGTTCATGGAGGGGAAGAGACTAGCTTTGTCGAAAAGTGAGTGACGATCCGAAATTGCATACGCCTTCCCTGACAGTAAGCAGACGCCTACTGCCGTTGATCACTGAAAGTGATGCCGTCGCTATGGTGCATGGTCGTCTAGCTTCGAAGCTTGCCCACACCACACGTGGCTTGGTTGCAGCGGAGCAGGCAAACATGGTTGCGAATCAGAAGAACCGGGCGTTGTCCAAGACTATGCTTGCTTTGGCGGAAGCTATCAAGTCACAGTCAACGGAAGACATTGAAGATGCCCGGCTGCGTGAACAGATCAGGTCAGCAGAGAAGGAGCTTAAGGAGTCCAGAAGAAGGGCGAAAACGTTGAAAGGTGTTCTCTCGGCGATGATTGTTGGGAGTGGCATCAACTGGGCAGCAGATGAAAAATTGACTGAGCTTGTAATCGATGACGAGGACGGTTGACGGTCCTACCACTTGGAGATGTTGCAGAATTTCAGGTGAAAGACTTGTCCTACCCTACTTAGCCTGCTGCGACCCATGGCTCAGATGCTTGACGGAAACACGAGGTACCTTCAGCTGGAGGTCTTGAGCGCCTCAGTTGCACAGATGGCAACGACTTGCCAGGGGGTGCATGTACCAGGAGCGTCACGGGCGCTTGTGGAAAGCTCTGGAAGAAGGTTCAAGAAGAAGTATGACGCAGTTTGTTGACCGCGGTTACCGGAGCGATGAAAGCTGTAAGGGAGTCGAGAGCTTGAAACTGGCACATTCAACGTTGGGCGTAGCTCCTAACCAGAGCACGAAATTCACCACGTACAACAGCTTTGTTGTCAAGATCATGGTCGTGAACAGATGGCTGCGCTCGTTTTCCAGTCTCCAAGTCACGCGTGAGGCAGGGTGGAGCGTGCCGCCTGGCCTCGACGGCCGCGGCGTAGAGATGCATCATGAGCTCGCCGCGGCAGCTTTATCGCGGTTTTATATCAGGCTCGAATAGGCAACGACAGCACCCAGTGCGTAATCTGAAGAGGGCGTGAGGTTGTCAGCCATCGGAAACCGCCCATGAGCAACTTCAGAGACGTGATGTTTCCGGTTTCCAGCTCATGCTCCCAAGTCACGGGCGTGTCACTGCGAGACAGCCAGCCGTCTTTTGTTACTAGAAGCGGACCAGGCGCATGAAACTCGGCGACGGCAATGCCGCAATGGACCACTTGCTGCGGGGTTAGGGAGACAAGCTCACGGCCGGGCCAGCGTCCAAGCGGCGTCTGGAGAACATCGAAGATCGCAGGCAGCCCCTTTCGGTCGGCGCGCAGTGGGCTGGCAGCTTGCTGAGCGAGCGAGTAGCATCAACCTGCCAACAGGCAAACTGGCAAAGTGACATCAAGGGCGACTTTGCGCAGCATTGGCCAGTCGCATGGCCAGTCGCATGGCCAGTCGTAGCACCTCCCGGTCACTGCGCGCAATCTCAGTGCTCGAAACCGGGCGGACAAGGCTGGCAGGCGACCACCCGCGCTCAAAGTGCTGCGCGTCGTACGTCGCCCTGGCCCTGCACCTGCACAAATGTCAAATGCCTCCACAGGGTCGCAGAAGGCATGTTTGTACTTTGCAGGCGGCTTTTTCAAGAAATCGACCAGCACATTGCTGGACATGGGCAGAGACAGCCGACGGTCCCTACGAGGTGCGCCGATATCGTTTGCAGCCCGGGTGGTGCTGAAAGGTGCCGGCCAAGTTAGGAGGGGCTTGCTGTGCGGGCGCGTTCGCGCCTGCCATAACATCAGAGTTCGCTTACCTAACCCTGCTTGGCACCTGCCCGCGGTTTTGGGGGACTGGCCGCACCCGCCTTCATACTGTGTGCTGCGCTTTCTCTCATACAAATCCTCTCCATACAAACTGCTTCCACCGCAGAACACGACTTTGGTGAGTCTCGCTTGCACTATACACATCAACTTGACATCCAACCCAACCCAACACCCCTACACTATTTCCTGCGCGTTCTCTGGCCTCAATTCGCGTCTCTACAAGGTTTCCTGCCTTCTTTTCTGCGTCTTTCGACCGGCATCGCGTTCCAATTCCTGTTCATCACGTCGCGCTGCACAGTAACCACACCCATACTGACCACCACGCAGACTTGAGTCAACCCATTGAATTCAGCCGATTCCAAAGCCTACCGTAAGTCCTTGCAGCTTCCATTATCGCATCATCGCGATTTCTCACCACGCATTGCGGTGTTTTGCGACCGCGTCACTGCACGCGCGCTGCAAGGTGCTGCTGCAGCACTCGTCACCCATGTGCACCCGCCATTTGCCAACGTCGCTACTGGCGGTTCCGCTGTCATTCACCTCGTCTTTGCGTCATTTTATCGAGGCCATGATCCGTTTCCCTGCGCGTTGTACCACGTTTCCAAAATCACCTACTGACAGCTTGCATAGACAGTTCACTCCATCAACATGCCTAAGGAGAAGGTAACCCGCGGCAAGGGCAGGGCCACCAAGGCCGACTCTGGCAAGAAGAAGAAGGGTATGTCAATCACGTGCACCTACGGCTTTGTTACAATACTAACAAGTGACAGACCCCAACGCGCCCAAGCGCGGTCTTTCTGCCTACATGTTCTTCGCCAACGAGCAGCGCGACAAGGTCCGTGAGGACAACCCCGGCATCAAGTTCGGTAAGTGGGCGTCTTCTAGCACGGTTCGTGCAACTTCTTCTAACTTTCCATAGGTGAGGTCGGCAAGATGCTTGGTGAGAAGTGGAAGGCTCTCACCGAGAAGCAGCGTACTCCTTACGAGGCTAAGGCTGCTGCCGACAAGAAGCGCTACGAGGAGGAGAAGGCTGCTTACCAGGTACGTCACACTTGCGTGTGCTTTGCTACGCTCTTGCTAACAATCAACTGCAGGCCCAGGACGAGGAAGAGGAAGAGGAGTCCGAGTAAATCTCACTTGACTCGCGCTCTTTCTCAGACTAATATGCACTCGCACGTGCTTCCTCTTTCTGCACTCTTGGTGGCTAGTTATGGTATCATGGGCGGCTTCAGGATCGGTGTTTCTCATGGTTCATTCTAATGGTTCTGTGTGGAAGCAAGCTAGCGATCTGGTTCATTTCGACGGACTGCCGCAGTATAGCTTCACCAAGGCAGACATGGCTTCGATACCCGTTCACGATGTATGGCGTTCTCTCATGTCGAGGGCGCGGAAGACATCCCGAAGCTCATGATCTTTGTACAATAGTCAACTGCGGTTTCAATATCTTGCACGACTTCTTTGCTAACATCTCGGTGATGTATGCTCGTCGTGGATCAACACGCAACCGCTGCGCTGACCGTTGCAATACAACAACTTGGAGACTATTTACAATGGTGGCTATCGTGACGCAACTGAACGCGTTCGCGTAGCGCTACTCATGCCTCGGTACTGCAGGTCCCAGCCTTCCCTTTTCCGAACGACAGTCAAGTCCGCTGCGTTCGATGAAGAACTAGCATCTGCCAATGGAAGATGCGTACATGTCAGTCCACCAATCGCCCAAGGTACTAGAGAGGGCTCAGAAGCCTGATGCTCCCGTCTGTATTGAGAACGACCTGCTTTCTCAGAGCGTCGAGACGCGCATCCAGTTACATGGCAAGCCAGACAGCGAAGCACCCTACTGCTGAACATGATGAGTCTGCACAGCATCCACAACAAAACAGCTGAAAGCTGGGTTTACTAGACGAGTCCTACAACTGCCTCTTGAAATCCTCTGCATCGGGAATACATTCGATGTTTGCCTGGCAAGCAGCTTAGCTCAGGTCTCAGCTTTGACGACTGGGTACTTTTCTACGCTTGTCGTCGCGCTGGAAGGCTACTGGATCGCGAGCTGGTTGGTGGCCTCCGAATGCAGGTTCGGTATAGCGGTCTTGTCCTTCCTTGCTTAGAGGGGGGTTGGGGGGGGGTCGGGCCGTCCCTTGCGAGGAGATACGGATCTTGTATTGCTGTGACGATGTTGACTGAAGTTTAGCTGGTGATGAAATTTCTCTAGGTTCATCGCGGGGCTGCGGCACAGCTACCTTGCTTTTTTAGCTGGTGGTTATAATTGTTATTTTTTGCGTCATAGTAATGAAAACATAAAGCATTCGTAGTGCAGTGGTTAGCACATCTGCTTCCCATTCACGGTTCAAGCAGGGGGTCGCGGGTTCAATCCCCGCCGGATGCAACGTTTCTTTTTGCGGTTCTTTTGCCCGCGCTGGTCCGGGTCGCTCTTGCATGATCTTGCGGATATGGCTCGATCTCTGCAGGAGCGTTCTAGACGCAACAAGCTTTTTAGCAGTAGCGTTCAACACTAACCTTGACAGACCATTACACAGATCTCTCTTGGGTGTTGTAGAATGTAGCTTTGTATTCTTCTATTAGTCCTTCCTTACTTCCTTCTTCCTTCTATCGCTTCAACCTTTGCCGACTCCCTCCCAGAAACGAGAGAGACAATGTTTGTTTGAGGAAAGAGTAGCGTGTTCAAGTTTGGGGCATGAAGAGCAGTGCTGGTATGATCTCGTGGTACCATGGAACAAGAGAGATGAAAGTGCACGGCAAGCTGAGATACTAAGCTGAAGATACAGGATAGCTTTTGATTGCTATCTGCATGACGACCAGAACGCCTTGCTGTGCTATAACCGCGTGCGTTGTATTCGGTTCCACTCTTACCAACACTGACACGGTATTCCCAATGTCTATGGTATCCTACTTTTAACAGCTCCTGTTGATATCATTCCCGCTGCAACACCACCATCAACCCCATTGTCCCCAGCATGACCTGCTTCAGCCACGGGTGCTCGCTCAGCAGAATCGTAACGTATCCGACAAAGGGGATGAAGCCAAAGACGCTGCCGATCACGTCTTCTTTGCGGTTCAAGAAGGATTGATCTTGGGCGTAAAGCTCTGTGTCGTCTGCGAGGTTGTTATCACCCTTGGTGAGCAGACGGAGGGGCGTTTTGCTGATGTATGTTAGCTTGTCCGAACCAATGCGGAACAACAGCAACTGGACGCGTCGATCTCAATCCTCTGTATCTTGGGCAGCTGCGGACTTGCGCTCTTCTTCTCGTCCCACAACGAACAGAAGTGTAGCTGAACTTACTTTCCACCATATCTCCTCACAACCCTGTGCACAATCGGGATATCCTTGCCCTTGACATTGTACACCACGACCTCTCCCACTTGCGTGTCCAAGCCCCGGTTCCACAAAAACAGCAGATCTCCCCTCTGGAACGCGGGCTCCATGGACCCTGACAAGACAACGACGATCGGTGAAGGTGAGTCGCTGACTACGGAGAGCCCTTTCCAAAGCATGAAGGCGGTCGAGAGAACAAGCGCAAAGTTCAGGACTTGTGTGGCGAGTTGCCGGGGCTGCATACCGGCGACGCCTAGCATGATGTAGTTTGTGGGTGGTTGTGAAGGTGGGAGGTCTTGTGGTGTGGTATACGTGTACGAGCAGTGCGACTGCAGGGCACAATTGGTCAGGCGCAAACCGGTACACGACGAATATGTCGAAACCGTGAAGAAGATCGAGCGCGTAGGTTGTTTCGAAGCTCTGGTTGTCTGTGGTGGTCAGCTTGATGCCAGATGTCCTGAGATTGGCCGATCGTCTTGCTTAGGTAACCCCCGAACACTCCGCACTCCGCACCACCAACTTCCTACAACTCACCCAACTGAATGGGTGGATGTTGTGTTTTGCTGCTGGATTGAAATGACGTTGATTCGGATGTAGTATGAAAATGATTTTTGATAGTCTAGAATCTGGGGGTGTGCTGTCCTCTCTCACCATCACAATCAAGCTCCACCCACCTTTACCTGACCTCGAGATGCTGCCAAGTCATAAACTTGAGAGGATCTTTTGTCAGCCTTACACCATATATCCTTTGAACTTTTCCACACCCTTCTTCACTATTTTCTCCTGGTGCCCTCGAATCGACGCTCAACTACCACTCATACTCTAACTACCACTCGTACTTATGAAGGCTTCAACAACCGCTGCGTCAAAATAAACCCTCTCTTATACAGGCTTAGTAAAAGACGGTAACTTCACCTCGTCAGCTATCTTGCTATCAAGAAGTTATGCTTTTGGATGGCAGCTACAGCAGAACGTCTTACTTGAAGCCAATACAATCAATTACAAGACGCAAGATGACAAGCTTCATACCCGGCAGCTTAATTCTGTATCATCAGCCTGGATCTGGTCTTCCACCGTGGCCCTCCATATATTGCACGGACGACGTCCCACCGAAGGCTTTCCTTCGAACTCGGCCGCTTGGCTATGTCACTCCTATACTGAAATTGGCTGGAGTTCTGGACGCAAGCCAGCTGTAAGTCGAACACTGCCGCGAGCTCGTTCGTACTAACCACTGTAGTCGATGGGCAACAACAACAGACCTTCACGAATTTGATCCCCACGCCGCCGACAAGGACACTATGCAGTCCAACCCTGGACTCGCTGACGCCTATACTGTAGCGCTTGAAGTTTTGGAGTCTGACCTTGACCTCGACCACTGGAAAGCTGTACTTGGAGGCCAAGATCATGACACAATAGTCATTGACAGCGATGAAGAAGACGACGACTCAGACAACGACCCCGAGATGCGTCTCGCTCTCACTAGGAGTTTGGTTGACTTTCACTCTCAGAAGGTTTCGCTCACGCCAAAGCCAGAATTCGAGACAGAGCGTTCGAATATCTTACATGACTCCGTTTTCTGGCCGCCTGAACGACCAGGGCTGTTATCTTCGCCAATACCTCGTCGAAAGCAAACATTGCCTCCTCATGGACATGCACAAATTCCTTCAAGACTCCTCGCCACGACACCTTCGCCTCCAAGAAGGGTTAGGCCTCTCGCTCCTTCTCCATGGTCATCAAAGCGTCCAGGCTTTCCACTGTCAACACCTTCAGATGATGGGCTGCTCTCGCCTTCACACAAGAGAAAGCTGAATGGAGGTGATCGAAGCTCAGTGCGAACAGATTCGTACGGCTTCCCCTCTCAGTCTTCGAACTGTACTCTTTCGCCAATGCCTCTCACATCTGATGATGATCTACCGCCAATACCTCGACAGAAAAAGCCGACGTCTGCCAGTGAACTCAAGCCATTCGGGCGTACCCCGGAAATCTCGGGAATGCATCGCAAGGGCAGTACGGTAAAACAGAGACCATCCACTTCAGCGAGTCAATCTCGCAAGGGATCAAATACTTCAGCTGCACCGCTTCCCAACGAAGATGTCATTGAGGAAAGTTTGTAAGTTGTAGTAATGAATAGCGCCATCAAAGGCTAACAATTACCAGAGAAGAAAGCAGTCAATTTGTACAAGTGTTTGTTGGGCCTAAAGTCGAAGGCGATCCGGAAGCCGACCCGGAGCGCAAACAACACAGGTTCCAGCTGATGAAGTGCCACGTCTGGGAGCGCCCATACTTCCGTAACGCCGTCTCAGCACACAGCTATCTCACGCCTATAGGCGAGAACACGTGGGAACTCGAACATCCGCGACTCTCTGATATTCTCCCAGACGACTTCAAACTGGTAGCAGAGTTCTTGTCAGATGGCGACTTTGGACACAGACTTCCCCAAGATGAAGAGCAGGTTGCAGAGACGTTTGCCCAGTGCATATCTGCTTGGGAGTCGGCAGAGCTCTTGAGCATGGACGACCTACTCGACCACATTGTCGAGAAGACTAGGAAGACGCAGCCTTGGTGGGATATGGTGAATGTCATGGTTTTCGCCTGCTCCGTGTACCAAAGCGAAATGTCTCTCCAGGCTCACGACGAGATGAAGGCATTGCTCTCGGAGTACATTGCCGATTTCTTCTACGTCTACATTGGGGACGACCACCTCAGCGGTCACTTTTTGGCTCGTCTCCAGCAGCTTCCTGAGTTGGAGAGGGACGTCTTCGAGAAGAAAGCAGCCCAGTCAAATCAACGTTTGCCGCCGCGGGAAGAGGCGGTACTGCAAAATGAATGACCTTGTGAAGTGACGCACTATCTCTGTGTACGCTCGTCAAGCTTTCGACAAGCGCAGTCACACCATCCGAACAGAGAGCAGTAGAGAAAAGCTGCCTGTAGCACTTACACTGGCTCACAAGCCCGAAAGCTTTGGACAAACGTCTTATTTTGGCCCATCGGAATTCTTTCAGAGCGCTGGTATTATGGGGATTAAAGATGGCATCTTTTGATTGATGCACGAGATGGCCGTCGCTATCGGTCGGACGATGGACTTGCATTATCTGTGGCGCGTCTGACCTGACTCATACATACATCTTCCATACAGTACAATGGATCGGCTTTCCCATACTACACTACAGTCATCACAGCGTACGGAGATGCTTGTACTTACCATAACCCCTTGATCTCCGATAACCGCTGTGTTGGTTCGATCACAGCATTGCTTTCCGTCGTAGTCGTTCTCGACATGCTGCCGCTATCGCGGAATGTTGGGAAGACCGAAACGTCGTGATCCGCACTCGCATCCCAACCCAACGTCTCCTCCTTGTCGTAGTCCATTGGCGCCCATGCCGCATCCTCCTCTTCTTGCATCCTCGCATCGTTGTGCGGCACGAACAGAGACTCCTCGTCCTCAGCCTGGACCTGTGGTTGCACCGTCTGGGATTGTGCCGGAGTTGACGAGGGTTGTCGCGAGCCTGGATTCCGTAGTCGACCATTCTGATCACGTCGTGATGCCGGCTGGACTGGTGGCGGCATCTCTGAACGTATTCTGCGCGTGTCCAGCCGCTCTGAGACAGCCGGTGGGGCGTGTGAGGCTTGTCTGCTTTGTTGCCGCGGCGTAGCTGTCTGTTGCTGAGGTGCAGGAGTAGGTGTTGGCGGGGCTCCAGTGTAGTCTCCAGATGTCATAAGAGTGAACTCGCTTAACAATCCGTCGCATCCATAGCTGAACTGTAGCGGCCGCGTTGGTTGCGAGTAGTACGCTTTCAGGCTTGTTTTCAAAGTATCTGCGTGCAGGACAATTGCTTTGAAGTCCTTTACGCTAATGACAGTGTGTAGACCAGCTTGGACGTTGAAGTCCTCAAAATCGGATGTGTTGACTGCGACTGCTGTGACAAGCGGGTGCTTCAAAATCTCTTTCCCATCGGAGATCTTTTCGGTATAGCTCTTGAACACACATCTTCCATCTTCGCTAGTGAAGATATCCAGCAATTCTGTCTTAGTGCCAAAGTATTCAATGTATTCTCTGATGGCACTTGAGTGCATACTCCATCGATTTAGTGCCACGCTGCGGTCGAACAGTGCATGCATGACATCGACAGCCTCGTAGGTCAACTTGTACGTCTTGGTGACTCCTTGATTGCAAACCATTTTGATAATGAACCTGCAATAGCTCTCGTTCTCTTGGTCCTGTAGACTGACTTCACAACGTTGGACTGCTCCGTCTCGACCTAGCGGATCGTACAGCCGTCCTTTGAAAACAGATAGCAATGCTTTGGTATACATGCTGCACGTGAAACGTCCATCCGCGCCCCCGGAGTTTGGGACACATTCGTACTTGCTGAAGAAGTGCTTGCCATCGAGGGTCACGGCGCAGTATGCAGACTTGGACGAGTTGAGAGCGGTGAATGTGAACTGAGAAGACATGTATGAGAGAAGTGACTAAAGTGAATAAGAGTCAAGGTGACCCACCCTTTCTCGACGCGCTTCGATGGCGACGGTTTCGCTGAACTTTCCCAAGCACACAAGGAGATCGTGTACTTTCGACGCAGCCTCAGGTGTCAGTGTGAAGTTGAGGACGACCATTCTGAATGCTCATGTCGGTGGCGTTATGCCATGCATCGCAGCTAAGGTAAAGTTACCAACGCATAGGAGAACGCGTAGGCTGAGAACGCGTAGGCTGAAAACGCGCTAGTGGCGGTGACATCAGCGTGGTTGTTGCCTAACGCTAGAAGGCAAGGCATGAAAAGATCGGGAACACTGTCTTCAGCGAGGTACTTTGATCCAGAATAAATCATGCCTAGAATATAAAATATAAATAGATTTCACTATATGGACTTTCAGCTCTAACACAGAGAGACCTTGCAAAATTTGGCAGTAGAGATAGAGGCTAGTAGTAGAAGGAGGTAAAAGTAAGTTTTATTAAATTTACGACTAGATCTCCTCAGGCACTCCGCTGCACTTTGCTCAAATCACGTGTTGTGTCTACCCCCAATCAACGCGCAGCGAAGCGTCTGATTGATGGGATATATCGACACCAACATCGGTAACAACAGCTTTTGGAGAAGTCATAACGCAATGGCTCCAGCGCTTCCAGACGACATATTGCACGTCCTGTGTGAAGAGCTGGCAGGTCTCCGACAGTTTGACACGCTCTTCAACTGCGCCTGCGCCAGCCGTGTGTTAGCAGTGCCTGCCTTGACCAACCTGTATCGGTGAGTTACATGTAACCTATTTACTGATTCACAGTATGCTCATATCTGCACCCCAGATCACACCATGAGGCGCCCATCCGAGGTGGTGGTGACGATGCCATCGTTTCACTTGGCCAAAAGATTTTGACGACCCAGCGGTGGTCTATTTTATGGAGATCCATCATCGCGTCCAGCCTGGAGACTACTCTTTTTCCGTATTGTCGCTATATCAAGACCCTCGACTTTCGCGATCTAGGCAACTTGCTCGAAGAGGACCAGTTCCGTGTCAACATCTCGAAGTAAGTTATTTTCTAAACGAGGCACATGTTAGATGCTGAACAGTTTTAGGCAATTCTTTTCAGGGCCTTTGAAGCAGTTTGAAAAGATCAGAACATGGAAAACTAGGTCTGGCAAGAGAATGACTGGGTTCCATAACGCCGACATCATCGATGCAGTCGGAGAAGGTTTTTCTTACATCTGCACTGCTTTGGCATAGACTGACTTTCCCAGCTGTCACTCAGCACACACCAACACTCGAGATGATTAGCGGCGAATGTAGGGTCCCTTCTACTCTTGACGTCTTCCGCATTAACTGTTTGCAGTACGATCGGACGCGCTCATTCGATGGACTCCTCGTCTGCCCCGCCTGCAAGGTCTTGAGCTATGGGATGGTAAACCTCTCGAAGACCCACTGGTACATGCGTCACTCTATCAGTATTGTCCGAACTTCAATACGCTGATGATATTTACCTGGTGAGTGTCTCAACGAAGTTTTGTTTGGGCTCTTACTTATAATAGCAAATAGGATGTCTGACGATCGCGATCACAAATTCGCAGAGTTTGTCAGCTCAATGCGGGCGAACTCACTGAAGTCACTCCAAACTTTTCACGACATAGGCGCTGATGCAGAAGTCTTCCTAGCTCTGAGTCACCACGGTGGCTCGTTGGAGGATCTAAGACTGTACACCTCGAATGATTCGTTAGCGCATCTATCCATGCTTCAAGGCTGTACTGCTTTGAAACAACTGCGCATCGAAGACACTTATGGGGTCGTGGATCTTGAGGCAACTCAGAACGATGTTTTCCTCGAGACGATCGATTGGCTAAAGAAGTGCAAAGGTCTTCGAAGCATCAGCTTTTCGAATTTTCAATCCGGCGCTGCTGTTGTCACGCCTGTACTTGTGGAGCACGACATGCAGCTTGAACACTTGGACATCGACTCCTATGTCCTCAAGGACCACAAAGCCTTCCATCAAGCGCTTGTATATCAGCAGACAAACTTGCTTGAGCTCTCACTCAGTGGAGATACCGACGGCATGTTCCGGGATGACCTTGACATTCTTGTCGACTCGTTGAAGCAGCTGAAATCGATGCGACGGCTCTCCTTGTTACTCCCTGAAGTGCTCCGCGACGAGCATGTGATTGCCATTGTTCAAGGCTTGACGCAGCTCGAGATGATATATGTCAGCGGCCTGGAGCTTAACGATGTCATTCTGCCAGGCATTGGAGAACTGCCCAGTCTGCGAGACATCACTTTGTCAGGCATTTCAAAGTTTTCTTTTGATGGATTGTTTGACTTTATCTCGCAACTGGGCCCCGGGAACCAAGGCATCCGTCTCACTATCGAAATGGCAGACCCCGACACTTTGCTGACCGAAGACAACCTGACAACGTTAAAAGATCATCTCGCGCAGCAGACTGGAGGGGCATTCGAGTATGCAGCATACAAGGGTGAGTCGTAGTCCATTGTCTTTACTCTCAAATGAGTAACAAACTGATTGTTGAGGTATAGATCCAGGTATCTCAGACTTCGAAGGGGACTCGGATTGAAGGCTTGTTCTAGTCATGCTCACCCACATAATTCGGCTATTCTCGTCGACGCGCTGTGTGTATCAAGCCACAGTGCCTATAACGACAGAAGCATTAGTACTAGCAGACGCAAGCGCTTTTTTTTTTTTTTTTTTTTTTTTTTGTTCAATCTCTGGTGGCCGAACCTAAAGAAAGAAATGATTCCTCCACCAGTACTCCGAGCGCTAAGAGCTCAAATAGTCTGTGAAGAGTCAATATTGGGGTTTGCTGTGTTCGGAGATGCGCACTTACGGCTCATGACGTGAGCCTCGCCTAGCTTCGGAGACCGGTAGCGGGGCTCAGAAAAGGGTATCGTTTTGTACCTGACATTCTTGACATCCAAACTTTCAGACCCCGAGTCAATTGCTGTAATTGAATCTTGATCTTCAATGGCTGCCCCAAAGCGGATCCTGGTAATCGCTGGTTCAGACAGCTCAGGAGGGGCGTACGATACTCCCGCCTCCAATTTACGTCCCTAATTGCGACTAACACGATGTTTGCAGTGGTCTTGAAGCTGATCAAAAGGTCATTGCTGCACATGGCTGTTATGCGATGACTGCTACGACGGCTCTCACCGCGCAGAACACACTTGGCGTGCAAGGCATCCACCATACTCCGCCTGCGTTTCTGAAGAAGCAACTAGATGCTGTTTGCGATGATGTTGGAGTTGACGTTGTCAAGACAGGTATTTCGACTGCAAATAACCATAATTGCACGGGTTGATCCTATGTATAGGCATGCTTGCATCGGCAGAAGCTATCGAGATTGTTGCGGATACATTTCAACGGTACAACGTCGTCACGAGTGTTGTAGACCCTGTACGCAGCCCTTTCCCCTGATGCACTCTAACACCACTAATTGTATGTATGCTGACTTAAAACTAGGTCATGGTATCAACATCTGGCGCCCATTTGCTACCCGAGTCGGCGATCTCAACATTGATTGACAAGCTGTTACCTCTTACTACAATCCTTACTCCTAATCTGCCAGAGGCTGAACTGCTCCTGAAAGTCGCAGGACTGGACATAAAGCATCCTGAGAATGTTGATGATATCGTGAACATCGCCAAAAACATTCAGCAGTTGGGACCCAAGTATGTGCTGTTGAAGGGTGGGCATCTACCACTTACAAAGAGACATTTAGTGAGCAAAGGTGAAGAAGAGAAGGAAGTTGTGCTGAATGTGTTGGTCGGCGAAGATGTAGTGACCCTGATGGAGAGTGAGTACCTACACAGCAGGAACACTCATGGAACAGGATGTTCGCTGGCATGTAAGTTTCATAAGACAATGTTCGAGCTTTGCAATGCTGATTTCCAAAAAGCCGCTATTGCGTGTAACCTTGCGTCCGGCATGAACATAATGAAAGCTGTCAGCAAAGCCAATCGCTATATCGAGGCTGGCATAAAGACAAGTGTAGACCTAGGTAAAGGGAGTGGACCGATCAACCATTTCCATTCGACCTACACACTTCCGTTCTCTCAGTAGGCTGTATTTATCACAGTATTGGTGGTTCCACTGCTAATACACAACACAGAGGTGGCTTCATTCAGTACCTGCTTGATCGCGACGACATTCAGAAGCCATGGAAAGAGTACACTGAACATGAGTTCGTGCAGAAGATGGGTGATGGATCGCTCCCCGTCGAAAACTACAAGTACTATCTGATTCAGGACTATCTGTTTCTGGTAGGTTTCAACAGACGAGCAGGGGTTGAAGTGGTGTTGATAGCTGTATAGGTTCAATTCGCACGAGCTACGGCTCTGGGTGCTTACAAGTCTAGTTCGCTGACTGACATTGGTCGATCAGTTCAACAGGTTGTCACACTGCAAGAAGAAATCAAACTACACATTGACTTCTGCAAGGAGCAGGGCTTATCAGTCAAAGACATCGAAAGCCAAGAGGAGGACCAGGCAACGACTGCCTACACAAGGTATGTTTTGGATATCGGCCAATCCCAAGACTGGCTTGCACTTCAAGTTGCGCTGCTACCCTGTTTGATTGGGTACGGTATCATCGCAAAACGCCTCTTCGACGACACTACAACGTTGAAGGAGGGAAGATACTGGACGTGGATCCAGCAGTATGTGGATGAAGAGTACAAAGAGGCTATGGCAAGAGGCTCTGCGTTGATCGAGGAGCACGCTAGCAAGCAATCGCTTTCGCGGCTCGACGAACTGGCTCGGATTTTCATTCATGCAACAAATGTAAGTGCTGCAGCCGCTGCCTACTTTGCTTGATTTGAGCTAACCTGCTTCAGATGGAAAGGGGGTTCTGGGATATGGGTATGAAAGCCGGGAAATAAGTTTCAGGATGCGCCTGCAGGTCACAGTGCCACATTCCTTAGCGCACATGCTATGCATGCCAGGTAGCAGTACGTACGCACGGAAAAGTGAAGGTGTTGTTGCACAATGCGGTGTGGGTCTTTGTTATCGACAACGCTTTTCGCCCCTTCCAGTCTCGGCGGACCCTGCCCCGTCTGAGCGGCTAGCGCCTGCTTGGCGCAACAAATTTCGCAAGCGTGCAGGTGAGGCAAAGACATCGACC
Organism: Ascochyta rabiei; assembly: GCF_004011695.2. Taxonomy (NCBI): domain Eukaryota; kingdom Fungi; phylum Ascomycota; class Dothideomycetes; order Pleosporales; family Didymellaceae; genus Ascochyta; species Ascochyta rabiei. Next base: position 1,757,404 of record NC_082411.1, on the reverse strand, counting down.
GCTTTTTTTGTCGCTCCCTCACCACGTCCACAACTCACTTCTCATCTGAGTTTCCACGTTGCAGATTTCGCGATTTTTTATTGTCGCATTCTTGCACATAATACCTTGCACTAGTTTCAGACGAAACCACACGCTCACTCGTGCTGAAACCCTCTTACCTTTCACCGGTCCCTACTGAAAACTCAACAACTATGTCTTACGGAGGCGGATACGGCGGCGGCGGCGGTCGTGGTGGTGACCGTGGCTACTCTAACGGGTACGATACCAGCAACACTGGATACAATGGTGGTGCCCACAATAGCCACAACTACACATCCAGCCAACATGCATCGTATGGGTAGGACGATTCATCCCCAGCACGGGAAGGGCATCAGTGTGGTGGTTTTTTTGGGCAGCCCTTATTCATTTGCTATCTCCTTTCACAAGGCTCTGCGCGCAGACTGGGTATGGCGGCCGTGCTTGCTTTACTTGCTTCTGCAGGTCAGGCAGGTAGTGGTCACGTACTTGCTGCATCAGCGTAGAGTTCCCTTTCTTGTCTCACTCCACATTCCAAGATCGTTGCTAACTCATTCTCAGTGGCGGTTACGGCGGCGGTTCCAACGGATTCTCTGGCGGCGGTGGTGGCGGCTACGGTGGTGGCGGCGGTGGTTACGGTGGAGGTGGCGGCGGCTATGGCGGAGGTGGTGGTGGTTACGGCGGCGGCGGTGCTGGCGGTGACAGAATGGGCCAGCTCGGCGCTGGTCTCAAGACCCAGCAGTGGGGTACGTACGCTCGAGGAAATCACGCAAAGCCTAACTAACATAAAACAGATCTCGAGTCTATGCCCAAGTTCGAGAAGTCCTTCTACAAGGAGGACCCAGCAGTCACCGAACGCTCAGCCGAGGATGTTGAGGCGTTCCGCAAGGAGCACCAGATTGCTATCAAGGGAACCAACGTTCCCAAGCCCGTCACCACCTTCGACGAAGCTGGTTTCCCCCCGTACGTGATCAACGAGGTTAAGGCCCAGGGCTTCGATAGGCCCACACCCATTCAGTGTCAGGGATGGCCCATGGCTCTCTCTGGACGCGATGTTGTCGGTGTTGCCGAAACCGGTTCCGGAAAGACCCTCACATACTGCTTGCCCGCCATCGTTCACATCAACGCCCAGCCTCTTCTTGCGCCCGGCGACGGTCCAATCGTCCTGATTCTCGCACCCACCCGTGAGTTGGCCGTCCAGATCCAGCAGGAAATCAGCAAATTCGGAAAGTCCTCTCGCATTCGCAACACTTGCGTCTACGGAGGTGTTCCCAAGGGCCCTCAGATCCGTGACCTCGCACGCGGTGTCGAGGTCTGTATCGCTACTCCTGGTCGCCTCATCGACATGCTTGAGGCTGGCAAGACCAACCTGCGCCGTGTGACCTACCTGGTTCTCGACGAGGCTGACCGCATGCTTGACATGGGTTTTGAGCCCCAGATCCGCAAAATCATCGGACAAATTCGACCTGACCGTCAGACCTGCATGTGGTCGGCAACATGGCCCAAGGAAGTCCGTCAGCTGGCTGCTGACTACCAGAACGACTGGATTCAGGTGAACATTGGTTCCATGGATCTCTCTGCCAACCACCGCATTCAGCAGATCGTCGAGGTCGTCTCAGAGTTCGAGAAGCGTGACCGCATGGCCAAGCACCTCGAGACCATCATGGACGACAAGAACAACAAGATCTTGATTTTCACAGGTACCAAGCGTGTTGCTGACGAGATTACACGATTCCTTCGTCAAGACGGATGGCCTGCGTTGTGTAAGTGTTTCATCACAAATCTTTCTAGCGTACCTGCTAACGACCAAACTAGCTATCCACGGTGACAAGCAGCAAAATGAGCGCGATTGGGTCCTGAACGAATTCAAGACCGGCAAGAGCCCCATCATGGTTGCTACTGATGTAGCATCCCGTGGTATCGGTATGATTGCAAACCCCCCGACACCCCCTTCCCATCCCCGAATTATTATTACGCGTGAACTGTCAATGTGCTCTGCTTAGGTTGTCTCGTGCGCTTGCTGCATACGCTCCCATGACATCGTCCATGGCTTGAAGTGTTTCTCGAATCTGAATACCAGGGATCCTGGGGCACACTAGCGAAGCCTTCGCTTTTCACTGCTCTTTGTTTCACGTACCGTCGAGGTACCACTGAGGCAAGCTGAGATGATTAGACTCCCATCGAGTCACAGTCTCTTCCAAGGGTTTCTGGACCAGGAGATATTCTACAGCCTTTTTCACTGGACTTTGATGCCGTGATCACCGTCGTAGCGCACTTGAGACACTTGCACGCAACATACTGCAGTAGCTTCACGCGATCAAGATATGATCGTTCGTTCGCTCGTCACACTTACCAGTTGCTAACCTTTGTGTTTCAAGATGTTCGCAATATCACTCACGTTTTCAACTATGACTACCCCAACAACTCGGAGGACTACGTTCACCGCATTGGTCGAACTGGTCGTGCTGGTCAGACCGGTACTGCCATCACCCTGTTCACCACTGAGAGTATGTATCATCCACCTTGTGGTAGGCTTTATACTAATATTTGTTGCAGACTCCAAGCAGGCTCGTGATCTCGTCCAGATTCTTACAGAGTCCAAGCAGCAGATTGATCCTCGTCTGCACGAGATGTGCCGCTACGGCGGTGGCGGCGGTGGCGGTGGTCGCTGGGGAGGTGGCCGTGGCCGTGGTGGCGGCCGCGGCGGACGTGGTGGTACGTTCCCCCTTGCATCTAAAGGTCGATCTTGTGTTAACAACTCTGCAGGTTGGACTGGCGGCAACAACGACCCCGTTCGCAACAACCGCTGGTGAACGTGTCGACATGCTTGACGATGCGATACCCAACAACATGTTTCCAAAGGGCTCGGCGTTTGATGTAGACCATTTTGTTTTCTCACGTCACCTTTCTTCTACCGACCCTGGCGATGCATTGATGCCACGCTTTGTCGAAGCGCACTGATACCCCGGAAGTACGCAGTACACTGGCCACTATGCACGGGCATTAAGTCGGTAAGAATCTGCGTGTGAACTGGTTTTCTCTGCTTCTTACTGTGCTTGCTTTGGTGATCGCTCTTCCGCACGCACAGGAGCCTCACATGTACTCTGTCTGCATCATGAGCTGGTGGCGTCCATTTCAAAAGTTCTCCACGTAATATGCATATAGAGGAAATTGTTCCAATGTCTCAACGTCCTCCAGTCTGGTGCCCAATGATTGCTTCGCTCATAGACGCGTACGGCGTTATAATAGATGACGCCTGCTGTGATCATGTTACCGTTGCCTTGAACTGTTTTTCGTCACAGATCTATCATTTACGGAAAGTCGGCCTGATGCCGTACTTCGCCGCTCCTTCCTCGATCGCCACCTGCCTATGTAGGCCTTCATTTCATCGTCAGCTCGGTAAGCCCCGGCTCGTGCGGCTCGAATAAAGTTCCCCGGTGGATGTTGGTGTGTGTGAATCGAACGCATCTCTCCACGACGCCCCCGGCATGCTGCGGAGAAATCCCTCTCGTTGTCTAGGCTGGCAAGTATAGATGGTGCTCGCGTAGGTAGAGTTCCAGAGGCATGGAGGCGCACAAGGACGGGTAATAATGCAAGAAGACAGAAGTATGCGAATTTCGAAGCCAGCCAATCATGAAGGATGGTATTGAACATGGAGAACGTCCATTGATCCCAGAGCGCGGGCGACTGGAGTCCGGGAAAGGAGAACCCTACAAGGGCATTACGGGGGCTCGACGTGGCCTCGGTGAGCATGCAGGTACATCGAAGTCACGGAATAGACTAGAACCTCGGGCAGAGCACTCAACAGCAAAGGGTTGACACGTTGCAAATAGGCATGTACCGTGGCAGAGCTAGACGTATGATTCCACGGGTGATTGGGCCCCAGAAATTTGGCACGAGCCCGTTGAGGCAATGGATGTTGGGTGGCGAACATATGGGTCACGGTCTGGTTTCGTCAGAGCGTCTGGCTAGATACACGGTCGAAGTGTCGTTCGAATTGAGTAAGCCGAAGAAGGTAGAAGAAGGCTGGAGAAGGGTAGCTTTTTTGGGTAGTCAGGTACAACAAGGGGTCCCTGATGGTCCACTGGTTTCTTTTCACTCCTTCCAGAAGACCACAGTCTAGTATGGCTGCAGCGCTAACGAGTTCCCATCGTATCATATAACACAACGAATAGCTCATCTGAGGTCGATTATCCGATCAACATGACTGTGGTTTAGCAAAGAGGTTGCAATAGCGATTGGTCCAGGTGTTTGAAGGGTTCAGTGAACGTTGGTTCTTTTCCACTTTTGCTTGGAGGGGCATATCAGCGGCAAGAGGGGCACACTCGTCTACGGCGCGTACACATATCTACGGCGAGAATGCCGACGGGATTCCTCGGCTTGATCTATGATTAAGAGGTGAAGCATCCCGTGCTTTGTCCCACGCAATGTATGCGTAGTCGACCGAGCATCGAAACCTCTCTACCTGTCGAGAGATTTCTTGACTCAACACCTTGGTTGCTCTGACCAGAGCCCTTGTGCCCTCGACGTCTCTCAAGACGGTTGAAGCAAACGCATTCTCCATGACGGACTGGTTCGGGAATAAAGAATCTCTGTCCCGTTACAGATCGAGATGCAGCAAGAGTGTCAATGTCTACTGTGGAAGAGTGAACTCACGAGACATTCTTGGTTTGGGTATGGTCGGCATGATCACAAGAAATTGCCAGGCAGCAACGCATGTTTGTCTGCCTGCTCCGACGAGCAATTCGCTGGTTTCGATACTCGGGCCATTGAATTTTCTTGGTATACAATACCAGAGTCCCCAATTTCAGATGTGATGCTTCTTGGTCTTCTCTACCACAGCTTATAGGATGAATGGCCGAGTATCGATGTGTCGTTGTTTGGATGTCGTGTGAGACAGTGCCTTGGTAATGACGACCGTCGTGTGTTCGGTTTCGAGGAGGCTGAAGTGTTCGAGATTTGAGCCCACCAGGGTTCAGTAGGAGCAGTTTTCCACTGATTGGAGAGGAGAGTGGATGCAGCAGGCAAATTTCGCAGTGGAGGTGAGGTGAAGGTGGGATGGAGGTAGGATGGAGGTGAGGACCTGACATTACGAGCCAGAAGGTCTGACGTACGCCGAGTAATCTCAGACATTGTTCCAAGCAAGGGCTGGGCAAACTAATTCAAATGCAAGAGCAGTCAAGAGTCAAGTTGTGGGAGCAAGCTGTCTCAGCATACCTGGTAGCACCGGTTGCGTAATCATCAACACCGTGCTTGCAACCACTGCAAGTACAACAGGCGATTGGATTGGTCGAACAAAACAATATCCGAACGTTTATTCTTGGTGATAGGGTTTGTGGATGTCTAAACAGTATGCAGGGTAGTTGCGCTTGAGCAAAAGGGTCCAAACTGCGATTCCCCTGAACTGACTATCCTTGCTAAGGTACCTTTTTGAGATGCAGCAGTGTTAAAGGCTTCACACGACGCCAATGTCAGGTATCGACTGCGAGTGTTTCGGAATCTTGACGTTCGTATGTTTGGGTCTCGGTACTTCGAGTGATAGTTGCGAAAGCTAGACATCAACCAATGTGCACGAAAAATCATCCCCAGTTTTCCACTGTGCCACTGATATTAAAACTGCATGCATACTGTCTATAAAAAACCCAGTTTCTGTGTAAGCACAAACCCGAAAAAAAAGCCCGCAGATTAACTTAGTCCTGTTAAGTCAATCGATGTCACGAGAGACGCAGAAAGTATTCAATACCAGCGCAACATGTTTACTACGTTTCCGAATGATTGTTCACGCGTCCTTTGTAACTGCAATCTCACATCAATACCTGTAGGTGTGGGTCTAGATGTAAGGAGACGTATGTCCTTTAGACCTTCACATCCTTCACGTCACGAGCCGAAAGTTTGACCAATCTATAGTCAACCCACATGTTCTCCTGCATTCAACCCTTGTGCATATTCGATCATGATGTCGGGATGTAGACCTGGAACTGTGCATTGAAGTGGATGACGAGCTGAAAGCTGCACCGAGCAAGAAGCGTTCTCACGCAGCACACCGCGCTGATTGCATGTGTTCTCACGCATTTCCATGCAAAAGCTCCATCAAGAACGTGCTGTAGCGACCTTCACTTGCGAAGTTCCGTGATGTCGCGATAGAGTGGAAGCTAACAGTACCGGCGTGAATGGTGCGTATGATCGACCGCCAGCCGGGTCTTGTGTAGCTTCACACTGTCGTACGCGAGGACGTTGGATCTTGTCAAGCGCGCTGTGTACTCGCTTGAGCCTGCCCAACGCGCATCGAAAGGCTCGAGGTGACATCGCTGCAACCCGACGCTTTGAAGGTGTGGGTGACCTGGTTATTGCAAGCATCGCAAGAGCAGCGGCTTTGAACGTCATGAAATCGTAGTCTTCTATGCATGCACTCTCAAAGCAATCGTGATCGTGGTGGACTATGCAGTAGCGCCCTCAAGATGATCAGATCGCCTGCATGCGTCTCCAAGCGCAATTCTCCGTTTGTTCTAGGCTCACGATGAGTTCGAGCTACAGATCGCACACGCATCAGGCTAGGTATCTCGCAGGTGCACGTTCACGCGGACACGGTCCCGTGGATTTCTTCCTCAAGTTCGCGAAGCAGGTTGCGACTGGATCTTGATTCGAAGATACAGGCACCTTTGGCGACAGTGATGTGCTGGCTAGCAGCATCTGTTATTGCCGATTTATCCGGATCAAGACATCATCGTTATGTTCAACGGAGTTGTCTCCTCGTCGTTGAATGGTGTTCATGGGGATGTGCTTCCGTCTGACCCGATGCTTCGTATTGGCGATCACTGCGATGCCGCGGTAAGCAAATCGCATGACAGATTTGCATGAACATCTGCCCATGACCGACTGCGCAAATACGCTCGAGACCTTTGCATGGAGCGTCGCGAAGGATCCACTGCTCACCGACAGAGACGCCCGAGGCTAGACATCGAGGTCAAGTGCAGAACGTGTCATTGCTCGTTCTTTTCGTGTTGTTCCGAATTCTCTTCCAGATCACAACTGCTGTTCTGGGCTGTCGATTTCCACGTTGGTCTGTAATTGGAGTAAAGACTGCATGCATACCCTCATCTGGGCCCTCAACGTACCACACACAGCACAGCGCAGTACGCGTGTTGAAACAATCGATAGCGCGATCAGCCTCGCATTCGTAACCCTTGCAGTTAGCGTCTACGATGATTGACAGGCGTCCGGCTGCTGCTATTCACTGGACTTCCCGAAGTGCACATGAAGGGGAATCTAAGCGGTTCGCGCTACAGAGAGCAGCAAATGTGGTCCCCATGATCGGGCTTTGTTTCATCCTCCGAGAATGTACGCTACTGATGAACAAGCTTTATTGATTCTCGACAAGTACGCGAAACGTTTCCAGAGCTGAGGTGCTGGAAAAGTCCGTCGGGTGCCTCAGAGTAAGCCACCTGAAGATGGCAAGGGTCACATGCGGCTGTAAAGCAACAACACTGCAGCGCATGTTGGAAGTGACACGCTCAGAGACTGTAATTGACCAGCTCTGTTGCTCTCAACAATCCATCCTGCCGTCAAAATTGACTCGAATGCGAGGGTGCCCGTGTCTTCCCGAACTGACAGTCAGTCATGACAAAGAAGTGAAGATGTCCGACACAGAACGCGCTCAGATCCGCAAATCCAGCAAACTGATGGGCGGAGAAGGGGTGGAAAGATCAGGCGAGCATCATCTCAACCGAGGCAAGTCATTAGTGGTGGGCGAGCCAGGAAGCAAAATCGGCGAACCACAGGAAAGGGATTTCGTTCACGCGATTTCAAATCAAGTCAAGCTGCCAGGAGCGATCACCGGCCGCCATAATCGGGCATTCTTCGGGCGCTCTGGTTGCCGCATCTTGCAGGTGGGGTGAGCCTGGCGCGCATGCCTCTTGGCACGCTGTGGCAGAATCTTCACAATCTGAGAGGTTGGTGATGGAGATGTTTGCTGGATACGGCTCCGTGGGGTCGGCGTCTGGTGATGATGGAGAAAGCGCACCGGTGCTCAACCTGAATCTGTCCCGAAACATTTCGGATATCGCAGTCTTGTGGAGATTATTGGACCCTTGGGATCAGTGCATAACCTCATGCAGGGCGACAGATGCTGTATACCGTGCAATGAATGCAGGAGTCAGCTCAGGAGTCAGCATTCTCACAATTGAGTTCGAGGGTTGTCGAAACGTAGAAAGCAAAGGCGGCGTGCGAAGTTTGTGCAGGAGATTGTTCTTCCGATGCAAGATGGCTGAAGATCAAACGGTCACCAAAGAGGCAGGTGTGATGGGCTGGGAGTAAGCCACGCGGCGTGATCCAAGATTCGGCCTGCATGATATTCGACATCCTGCACTCTTTGACAGCGCGACTACGCTGCGAAGTAACATTTGTTGCTGCTTGCTCACTGCAGGCTTTCTCAGCTGAGTAGAGTCGCGTTGGAAATTCAGTAAACCGATGTCCCTACCAATAGCAGTGCAGATATGATCTCCAATAAAGTTGCCCATGTCAGGAAATGGTGTGGACGACTCCAGGCTCCGTCGACAGGGGGGGTCCTACATCAATTTGCGGGACCACGAGTTCGACGCCTTGTCATCATGGCCGGGAACGGAATGAATCCTCCAAGAGTTGAACGTCAGCAGTCCCTGGAACAGGGAAGGTCATCCGTGTACTTGCGCGGAGAAGCTACATCCTCGAATGCAGGGAGTACGTAACTCAACCCCTGCCATCTGGACGTATGATCGAACACATGCATTCTGCATGCGGAGATGCAGCAGCTGCGACGACAGTTCAATTGGATTTCCAAAATATTGAAGTCGGCCGCGAAATCGGCCACTGGAATCAACGTATTGGCGTCAGGCTGCGGGATGGCCAGATCCGGCCCTCCGGAAAGGGCAAGGACCAGGGTACTTGAAAAGTCAGCCATCTTTCCGCCACGTGTGAGCAGTCGGCGGTACTGGTTGAGTAAAACGGCCGAGGGCTTGAACAGCCACAATACCCACTTCACACAGGGACAGGGAGCCCTTGTCAGTGCCACTGCTCGCCCAGATCCATCGGCAACCAACTTGTTCCTGGATCTTGCTCGACATTAGCCGCCAGACCTGTGCATGATTGTTGACTGAGGGTTGGCGAAACAATTGGTGTGCTATCTTAGGACGGCGAGCAACTCGACGCTTGAGCGCGGTTTGTGACATGTCGACAAACAAGTGAAAACTGTCATGTGCATCTGGCCTGAAACCGTCGTACTTGAGTCGTTGTTGCAATGCAAACACCCAACCGTGATTGCCCTCGAGACGGGCCAACTCTCCTGGCCTGATATGCTGAGATCCCTGTCCAGTAGCCAGGCCGGCTGAAGACACGTTGGGCACAACGGCTGCGTAGAGTTATATATGGCGGTACGATGAATGCAAGAAGGCGGGACTCCTGACTGCCTCAATTGGATGTCGTCCATAGGTACTGTATGCGAAAAGTTCCGCGTGTCGTGATTGAAGTTGCTCCCGCTCCCACCTGAAGGGCGTAGTCACCTTTACAGCAATAGCTAGCGGCACAATCTCATGCTATTTATCCCGGGTCGGATCAGTCTTGGTGGTCTGATGGCTGATGAAGAAACGCGACTGCGTTTGACACACATTTGCGCCCTCTCTTTGGTCAACAATGCTGACACACCCTTCCGCCTCAGCCTCGAGAAGAGTTCTGTGCCACATGTTCCAGAGTCGGTAAAAGCCAAGCCGAGTTCGACAGCTCGGCAAAGATCAAGACCCAATTCAGTTTGACAAGGGATAATCAGTCGAGAGAAGCAGGGCGTCAGCGTTTTCGTTGCTTACGTTGCCCCACGTTCTGCAGTGAAGCGACATGCAGCAAGATGAGAGTGTCAGTTCGACCCCACTTGTACTGTGGTGCTAACGCACCCTCCACGTTTCTCGCCAACTGCAAAAGCAATGAAATGCCTGTGACAGCTCGGCGGTCACTCACGCAGACTGCTAGCTTGCTAGACACAAGCGCCCGCGACGAGACAAGATGTCCAAGAGGGACGCACACGCAGAGTTGCGTGTAGAGCATCCTATGCCTGTCTCAATATCGAGAAGGCAGGATAAATGGGGAGTGGCTGGCAGTGGGTCTCTGGAAACGTCACGAGGCAGTGAAGGTGGTAGAAGTCCAGGCCTGAGATACGCTTGCGATTCTGCGGTGTTTTCAAAGGTTCCTTGCGACGTGTAGTCAGCAGATTCCTGTCGATACTTGCAACGAGACAGCCGTATTGCGTGTCAGGCAGGATTTGGCGTATTCACCACCAAGAAGACGTACCATGGCAGTCGTTGTCTCTTGTTGATCGATGGTGGCAAGAGTTAGATGAGGCACAGCGAACAACATGTACCGACATTGCCGCCCTGGTCTTCGCTCCACATGCTGCATTTTGCACACCGCAACAGCGTCGGTTCGCAGTCGCAGCGCATCGGGCGGGATTGCCGCTTTTTGAGGGTCTGTGTGCCGTGTCCAATATTGGCGTGCAGTTGTTTCGGTGACCGCCACTTCCGACAACGGCAGGCGACGGTCCGTGTTGGGGGTTGTGCTGGCAGTGCTGGCAGTGCTGGAGGTGGTCGACAAAGTTCGCGATGGGAGAAGAGCATGGTGTTATCAACCGTGGTCTCACCTAACAGCTTTTGGTACTAGGCGTCAAGCGCCTGGCGCCAAAGTGGTTGCGCGCACACGCTAAGTGTAGATTAAACTTCAGCCTCAACACATCGCTGCACTCTTCTTTCGACGTCGTCCGAACGCAAGGCATGGAGTCGCACGCTCTGTCAGCATCGCCAGCGCGCTCAGCCGTGTCTTGGGCCCCCCCGGCAGCGCTCGTCAAGATGGCCACTGCACGCCTTAGTCAGCAAGATCGGCACCTGCCGCGCATTTATTTCGTCGGACTGTTTCTCGTCGAGATTAGCTTCCTCGCCACTCTCGCGCCTTCCCAACTTCGACCTTAGTTTACATCGCGAATCTCAGCGCGCTCACCACCATCACCCAGCGCGCCCGGTGCCTTGCTCTAACGCCCGTCACCAAGGAGTAGCCCGCAGCCCCAAGCATACCAGACTTCCATCGCGCCCGCTGTGCTACGCGTGCAACCCGCCGCCAGCGCTGCGACTATCGCCGGTTTGGCGCGTCTGAGCATCTCCCACAACAAAATCACGCGCAGTGCCTGACCTGCGCCAACGCGTGAGTCACCTGAGCGCATAGCCGACGCACCACCGACGCACCAGATCGCCCACCGCCCTCACGCTCTACCAGCTGCCGACGCGGTCAAGAGCTCCCAGCACTTGTGTGTTGTGTGGGTGGTTCTTGCGGAGAATCGGCCGGACGAGAGGCTGATCGCCTTCACTCGGCACGCTCGGCGCCAGCCATTGAGCATTGGGCCTGCAACAGTACAGTCATTGGGACCTTGACCTGTCAGCGTCACCGCCGACGGCCCGACTGTTTCCCTTTCACTCGGTGGCTGCCTTCAGCGCATTTGTCCAGCATTGCATTGGATTGGATTGCGCATTCGTGAGAAGCCCTTGTGCTGCCGTTTGCGAGCTTTCAGCCTGTGTTCGGCGAACAAAAAGTCCCCTCCAGAGCAGGTGCCTGCCAGTTAGCCTACCAGCGTCCGCGCACTCTGCCCCGCGCCATCTCAGGAAAAGCCGCTCACACTCGAGCCAGCCCACCGATCCACATTTGCTTGCAGCGCCAACCCACGCCTAGCACGCCCACCCAAAACCCAAGAGCAGCAGCAGAACCCACAGCCACGGCTCGGCTTTACCGATTTCGTCCATCCCAGTCGCCGTCGTCACCAACGACGCAACAAGGTGCATATTACCTCATTGCATCCCGGTTCAAGCGGCAGCCCGGACCCTCCACTACCATTGGTCTACCCGAACCAGGATTTGCGCCACTCAGAAACTGCTAGCGCTGTCTTCCAAATCCACGCTCGCCCAAGGCCCACGAGCCCCACAGGCTAGGCTCCTTCGTGGTGTAGCGTCTCTGCGTAACTTTTGCGTTGCACCTGGCTCTGCACTGCGCCATCTGCTCCGCGATTCGTTAGTAGCTTTGACCCCTGTCCCGGTGGCCTCGAGCGTACGTCTTCCGTGCATTATCTTTTCGACGGTCTAAATCTGCCGAACTGCTTGTCCTCCCATCTGGGCGCACTGGAAAACACACCGTCTGCAAATCACCCGCGTTTAACTTCTACGCTATCGCGCCCTGACAACCTTTCCATTCTCCGGTTCTCTGGCTGTGCGCAAGTCTTGGCTTTTCCCTTCGTCTGCTTTTGTACGCTTAGTCGCCTGTCTTCTGTCGACCGCGGCAAACCATCCGAAGACGGTCTCTGCGTCCGTCATATCTTCTCAGCCATTCCTCTTCCCACACCACGCGCAACCATTCCCAGCTTAGAGCCTCGGTGTAACTCGACCTCTTGAAAACATACAGTCTATGGACGCAAGGCAACAAGACTACCCGCAGTCAGGTTTGAGCTCACCATACCCAACCTTTCCTGAACATCCTTCTGAGGAGACCATTGCAGATCAAGCATCTGCTGCGCAATATCCTCCTCAAGGACAAGACCCTAGAGCTTCAAACCTCACCCCTACCTCCGATTACAGCAGTCTTCCACCCTCTGCTCGATCTGGGTCTTTCCCGGAATACATTCAACGTTCATACCAACCAGGCGCTCAAGGACAAGCACCCGGAGGTATGGCGCAACAACAAAGTCCGTCAATGCCTCTCTCAGATGGTCAAACCAATGACCATCATCAACCTCACCAACTCAAGTCTGACACCGATGTACCTATAGATCCATCGATCGCCGCCCAGACGAGCCCAACCTACCCTCATCAGCAGCAGTACTCGCCTTACACCCCTCACCACGACATGCAGCATTATCCAGGCCACCCGCAGACGCCAATGTACGCGTCGCGTCCTGAATGGGCTGGACAATACCCACAGCCTGGCATGCACTATGGTCACCCAGCTTCATCGGGTCCTCCAGCACCGGCAATGGTGTCGCCCGTTCAAAGGCCGCCAACAGTAAGTTATCTTCTCTTCAAGCACGACCCTTTGCGGCGTGTCATTCGCCGACCTTGATGGCACGCATACTTTGGCGCAAGACGCGAAACACGTGTCTTTGTGCTGATTCAATCCGACTCTGAATTGCTCGCGCAAACGCTAAGAATTGTGCTGATAACGCGTCTAGGGAGGGCATCCTCTGTCCACTGTATACTCCTTCGTGCCGATTCCAGGCGCACAGCAACACAAGCGACCGCGCCGACGTTACGAGGAGATTGAGCGCATGTACAAGTGCGGATGGAACGGCTGCGAAAAGGCCTACGGTACTCTGAACCACTTGAACGCGCACGTCACCATGCAATCGCACGGCGCGAAGCGAACGCCTGAAGGTATGTACCGAACGTTCTCGTATTCGCGGTATTTCGCGTTGTTGTGGTTGCCCTTGTAAGCCCAACGCGCTAAGCTAGTACTGGGGTTCGTGTTGGTGTTGCGCCTATCTCATGGTGTTCCCGCTACTCTGGATAGCTTCTGGTGACGGAAGCTAGGGACTGTCGACCCTTGCCCGCTTGCCTTGGCACGCCTTTAATACCACGACTTGATTGATGTTGATGACTAACTTTTCGCCATAGAATTCAAGGAAATCCGCAAGGAATGGAAGGCCAAGAAGAAGGAAGAGGAAGCTGCGCGCAAGGCCGACGACGAACGTCATCGCGCCGAGATGCAGCAGCACGCGCAGCAGCAACGCGTTGCTCACGACGGTGGCCCTCCTGAGGCGCCTGTGTATGGACAGATGCGACAGGCGGTAGGCGTGCCAGGTCAACAGCCCTCGCACCCACAGCTCCCTCCTATCGGGTACCAGCCGGCCGCATCTGGCACGTCGGCTGCTCCTCAGTATGGCACACACAGCCCCGGCCTTCCTGAAAGCATGGCACAGTATGTGGCTCCCAACAATGCATACAACAGTGCACGTAGTAACAGCAGCAGTTATCCTCAGTCGCCGTATGGCCAAAACCCCCAGATGTATCAACAAGGCCATTAGTTCTGGGACGATGACACAGCGGATACGACATGATTGCGATGCAGAGTCGAGGGGCCCGTCGCTGTAGCAAGTGCGACCATCCGAACCTGTCCAGGAAGTTTTCAGTGCTTGCGCCGCAGGGACTGGGGGTACTCGTCAAGAGGTGTGTTCCTCACTACGGGATGGGTATTGGCCGGTTTCATCATCTTATACAAGGGTTGGGGTATGCATTTACAATTGGCGGCGGCTGCATGTCTTTGTTTTATGGTGTTTACGGCAGGACTAAGGCGACTTTTCCTTCTATATCCCGGGTCGATGGTGATTTGAGGGCTTCAGGGTTAGAGCGGCCAGGATAGTGGATCAAAATCATCCGGTGGTTGTCATTTCTTCACTGCGAGTTCTGCCTAGCTGTTTTCTTCATTCTCTGGCGTCGATACCTCAAAATGCTGGGTTCACTTTCGCTCTCGATGAAGCTAGATTTCGTGCCATGGTTTGGCGCCCAGACAGAAACAATTGGTCATTCATACGTTCTTGGCGGCTCGGTCTTTGGCCATGTTTGTCGTTTGCACCCATCCGTTACTTGGACTGGACTGCTTGTGCGTGTGCGACGCATAGAGTGTCGAGCAGCGTCGAGCAGAGTCGAGCGGCGTCGAGCGGAGTCGAGCGGAGTCGTAGTGAGACTCGAAGGCTTGACGTGCGCCCTTACTGAAACCCGTCATCCATGTGCACACGCATGTCACCGTCTATATTTGAACGCCCTTGCCGCTGCGCAAAACAACGTGTTTGCGATGTAGTGCCGGGTGCCAGCGAGCTTGTCTTATGCTATGAAGACACACACACACTCTCTCGGATCCAGGTAAAGATACGAGTAGCATCTCATCGGAGGAAATTGGCCAAATCTGATACTTGGCCCTCTCCTCTCTTCACATGCGCACCCGCGTGCCCCTATCAGCAGCCACGTAGCCGAGCTCGTCCAGTCCAGTCACTACACTACGCACTTGTTGGCTGTTGGCTGTTGGCTGTTGGCTGTTGGCTGTTGGCTGTTGGCTGTTGGCTGTTGGCTGTTGGCTGGTGGCACTCCCGCAGCGGCGCACGACACGACGCAGCGTATACACAGCCCGCTCTGCATCCCATTGGGCAGCGCACACCACTGCGATCCTTGACGTTGATCGCAGCAGCCAGTCCAATGCGAGACACAGGCTCCGAGGAGAGCAGCAGGCGTACCAAGCCAACGGTCGACGTTGCGCACGGGAATGACGCGCAGCAAAAGCGAAGTCGGGATGCGGATTTCACGTAGAGGTGAGAGGCCGTAGATGGTAGGGTACTCCTGAATCTGGGTGGACAGGTTTGGTCCATGGGGTCCACGACGCAAGGCTGCATGTGTTGTGGGGAAATAGACCGGTCCCATACCGTAGAACGAAGACCATTCCAACGCCTCGCTAGGTACCAGAGCTGCCCACCGACCTGGCTAGACCCTGTGTTTTGCGGAGAATCTCTGCCCAAACCGTGCGGTTCCGCATGCAGCAGGCCTGTTTGCGTGACGGAAGAACAGGTGTAACCATCGCGATAGGCCGTGGTTGTCGTCAATATGAGGGCAGCATGTGAGGGGCACCATTGGCCAGACGTGTTACGCAGGCTTGAAGCGCAAGAGCAGGCCTTGCATGGTCATGCGTGCGGCAGACGTCGGGAGGATGGGAACGGCACAAGGTGAGCGACGCTGGATGACCTGTCCGATGGTTGCGGCGCGCGGTGACGACGAAAGTGGGTGGCAAGATGGCTGTCGTTCAGTGTCAACGGGACCCCCCAGACCTGTGACAAGTTCAACCATGCAGATGCACTGATGCAGACCCCCCCCCCCCCATTCAACCCTCTCCAACACCAGACGCTAGGATCTCACGAGCCTTCGCAAGCCCACTCACTGCAAGATACCCGTTGGCTAGCTAGCGCCAACGGCTGGTTAGATACTTTTTTTCTGATCAGCACAGCTAGACTGGCGTTGGGCTGCGCACTTGCCTTTTTCTTCTTCCCCTCCCTCCGTGCCTTGCACCGCTCGCACCGCTTCGTAGGCGCAAGCTAACGACCTGCCAGGGCAGCACCATGCCAGAAGGCTCCCGACGGACTCCCGCGCTGACGGCGGAGCCTAGCACGCCGGTGCATGCGCTGCGTGTGATGTGAACCTGCCCGAAGGCATGTGGCGCGTTACACAGCAGCAGTTGGCGAGTGGCCACACACCAGGTTGTGGAGTGGAGGTAGGTGTGGGTGGGTAGGTGGGTGTTGATGAGTGATGAGTGCCTCGCTAGCTTCCCTTTTGTCTGTCTGCGGAGAGGTGCCCCATGAGTCCATTTGCACGCAGCACGAAAGAGCAGAGGAACTGCGGGCCCGCGCGGAGATGCACTGTGCAGAGCTGATGGACTCGGTCGATGGCACAGAAGCATACTCGTAGCAGCAACCAGCTCATCGTCCGACATGCGACACAAGCACAGCACACGCACACACACACACACTCACACACACACACACTCACACACACACACTCACACACTCACACACACACACTCACACACACACACTCACACACACACACTCACACACACACAGCACACGCACAGCACGCACACAAGTCTCGCAGCTCTTGCGCACTCCTTGCGTGCTCCGCCCGCGATACACGTGTGCGACGGATCGCTGATGCTCGCACCAAGCTAGCCGTCACGAGCTGATCTGTACGGAGCTATGTCGTGCATACACAGGGCCGCGCAAGTGGGAAAGCCATGTGCGACGGCAGGGAGTAGTGTGCTCCGCCACGTTAGCCGGAGGATTCACACTTGGAGCGAAAGGGCTGACTTGTTGGTCACCGATCAAAGTGGTGGCTAGGCTGCGTTGAGGCTAAGGACGTGTGTGTCTTGCTTTAGCCCCCATGCGCCGGCTCCTGCCAGGCTGCCCGTTCAGAAACTAATCTCCCTGCCTGGCTGGCTGGCTGGCTCCGCTCCAGGGTCAGGGGCGCGTTGGTTCGTGGGTTGTCAGGCTCAAGCCAGTGCGTTTGGCGTGGGGCTAAGCTTGGTGATGTTGGATTAAAGTACACTGTACGCTGTGCCTCTGCAGGACCTTTATTTGGAAACGTGGTACTGTACGGATACTGGCTTGACCACCCTGGAGAACAATCTCCCCAATCGAGCACGAGTGTTGACGTTCGCTTGACCCCGGCCCGCGGTCATCGCCAGTCGATCACGTGAAAGGGTGCCTTCGGCCCGCTAGCGCGCCCGAGTCGCGCGTGTAACGGAGCTAGAGTGAATGTTTTCTCCCATACTGCCACCGCTGCATCTCAGTTCGATATCGATATCGATATCGATATCAGACTGCAACCACGCACCCTCCAATGCTCAGCTGTCGCGCCTGCCTTTGGCAATGCGTCCAGCCCTTCGACCGCCCCGCTAACCTCCAACGCCTTCGCCGCAATGTAAATCCACTCCTCCGCCAGGGCCAGCAGCGGCTTCAGAGCACCGTTCGCAAGACCGGCACACGGCCCGTCTACCTCAACCAAGTCGAGAAGCTGTCGCGGAGCAACGACGAGCCATGGAAGAACTCGGCAGTAGCGGCAAA
Organism: Ascochyta rabiei; assembly: GCF_004011695.2. NCBI lineage: Eukaryota > Fungi > Ascomycota > Dothideomycetes > Pleosporales > Didymellaceae > Ascochyta > Ascochyta rabiei. Next base: position 1,739,742 of record NC_082411.1, on the reverse strand, counting down.
TCAGAAGAAGAGGGAGAGAGCAGTAGTGCGCCAACCGTCGTCGAGAGATGTGGAGAGGCAAGAAACACCCAACCTGATGAAGCTGGGGAAGCGAGACACGCGCATGTCAGACACCGACTGGAACAGAAGGAAACGCGAGCTGCGCTATCTGCAGGATCCACTAGAGCTTGCAGACTTTGTGAGGGCGCAATTGAAAAAGGACAAAGTCGACGAGATGAAACAGTTGGTGCAGATGGCGAGCCACTCCATGTCGTGTATCGTCAGTTGGAACCACATCATAGATCACTATCTGGCCAAGGAGAAGGTCACCGATGCGCTCAAGGTGTACAACGACGTACGCACCGTCAACCCCAAGACATGGCAAGAGGCTAATGGCAAGTAGATGAAGAAGCGCGCGCAGTTCCCCGACTCCTATACCTACACGATCCTCCTGCGAGGCCTTTCGATCAATGCGCACCTGTCAGGCGTTCTACAGAAGGCTTTGTCGATATTCCACTCTCTTTCCGCACCGAATTCACGAGTCGAACCATCAATCATACACACAAACGCTGCACTGCGAGTATGCGCAAGAGCGCTGGACATGGATGCACTATGGGGCGTAGCTGCGAAGATTCCCGAAAAGGGCCCTGCAGCAGCAAATGCTACCACCTACAACACCATAATCAACGCTATCCGACAGAACATGCTGCTCAATGCGCCAAGTGGCGAGACTGAAGAGGAGGCGGCGACTAGGAAGGATCGTGGTGTAACGGAGGCCAGGCGACTGTGGGAAGACGTTGCGGGCAAGTGGAGGAACGCCGACCTTGTTATCGACGAGGAATTGGTTTGCTCCATGGGGAGACTGCTCCTTCTGGGAGCTCGACCCCGGGATTGGGACGACGTGTTGTCTTTGATCGAGCAGACTATGGACATTCCACGGCTTGTGCCCCGACTGGGTACGGCAGCACGAAAACAAGCTCTTTTCCCCTACTTGCGCGCACCGAACGTGCCGGACGAGTACAAGCTCGATGACGAGCACCTGGCACCTGGAGAGACCACGATGCGTGGAGGGGAGTTTCTTCCTTTCACCAGCAGTCTAGCGAAGCGGCTCGCCTTTGTCCGGCCCGGCAACAATACCCTCTCTATCGTGCAGGAAGCCTGCCAGAAGATTGCTGCACCTAAAGCCGCGCAACAATATTGGGACCTGCTCACTGACCCTGCAGTATATGGCCTCGAACCAGATCTCAACAACCTGAACCAACGACTACGCAATCTGCGCCAGAATCGATCGTCAGCTGCCGCAGTTGAGCTGCTACAGAAGGACATGCTCGAAAAGGGTATTACACCACGACCAGGAACATTTAGGATCGCCATGAGCACTTGCGTACGGGACAAGAACAACCACAACTCGCTCAGACACGCCAGTCAGATCCTCCACACCATGTCTCATACACTTGCGGACGCCGATGCCAAAGCCGTAGGCATGTACGCCGACCTTGCGCTGACGTTCCCGCTCGCGAAGGGTCAGGATCTCATCGACGCACTCACCTCGCTCCATCCCATCGTCAAGAACTTGCGTCTGCAGCTTGGTATTGGTGGTGCCGCCAGCGACGCGCGCGGTGTGCGCGCTGCCTACCTCAGGGGTGCGGAACGACAAGACGCTCTGGCGGCGATCAAGAAAGTCTACGGCGTCTACGACAGGCTACTACTTTCGAATTTGATCCCCGAGGAGCAGAAGCAAGGTTTCAAGAAGGAAAGGGCCAAGCTCTCGGCATTCATTCTCAGGCAGAACGAGAGGAACAATGAGAGGAAGGTCGACGAAGTGGATCAACAACATGCGCAGCTGGAAGGAGAGGCCGATATGCACAGCTACCTCAACGAAGATGGAGAAGGAGAGGATGGGGGAGAGGGAGAGGGAGAGGGAGAAGGCGGAAAGCCGGCACGAGAGAACGACCATCAGAGACGTACATGGCGGGCATACGACTCAAATGATACAAGAGGCAATTGGCGGACGAGAGATGCGAAGCCTGAGGGTCAGAGAAAGCCTTGGGGCAGCCGTAAATCGTCGTCACGTTATGATTGAAGCTAGCAATGGTGTATGGGAAGCGAGAACTGCGATTGTTGTAGCATAGCCATGTATCACCACCTGCGATATGCAGACGAACGACTGATAGATCTTGGATCACTCTCCACTATCTGCTTTCTACGTGCTCCTCTGCATCGCACTTTTGCCAAGACGCTGCTTCCTTTTTGGACCACCTCCGGCGCCTCCACTCCGCAATCTGCGCCAGCCTCCTTCTCCACCTTTGCGCCTCCGCAACCACCAACCCGTCCACTCCCTCCCTGTTTCTCTCACACATAGCGCCACCATGGGCAACGATGGCGGCTCCATCCCCAAGCGCCGCGAACTCGTAAAAGAAGCCGCCAAAGCCCTCACCACGACCCAAGCAAAAGAGCAGCTTACCGAGCAACAAGAGTACCACTGGTCGACCTGTCCACTCTCACGGAGACCACTCGCCACACCCGTAGTCAGCGATGCCGCAGGCACACTCTACAACAAAGACTCCGTCATCGAGTTCCTGCTGACAGAGGACGGCCGCGAGAAGGAGGAAGCGGGCAAAGTCGCGGACGTCAAGTCTGAAGGGCGGTTTGCCGAGTTGGGCAGCACAGGGAATCGAGTCAAGGGGCTGAAGGACGTCGTGGAGGTCAAGTTCGAGGTTGGCGCGAGCGAGCCGCGAGAAGGGAGTGGGAGGAAGGAGAATTGGGTTTGCCCGATTACTGGGCGCGAACTGGGGCCAGGCGCAAAGGCGGTGTACATTGTGCCGTGTGGGCATGCATTTGCTGGGAGTGTGGTCAAGGAGGTTGCGGGAAGTGTGTGCTTGCAGGTAGGTCTGGCCTTGGGAGGATGAGGTGGATCGAAGCGCTAACGAGGGCAGTGCAATGAGCCGTATGCGGAGAACGACGTTATACCTATCCTGACCACCGTACCGACCGATCTTGCGCGGTTGAACTTGAGAATCAAGACGCTGAGGGAGAAGGGCCTTACACACGCGCTAAAGAAGGCGTCAGGAAGCAAGAAGCGCAAGAAGAATGCCGACAAAGAAACAAACGGCGACTCTGTACCCACCGGATCGAACGGCACAACTGCGAAATCCAAGCCGACGTCTGACGAAGACAACAAGTCGAAGGTCAACGCGAACGACGAGAGGAAGGATGGCACAGACAACGGCATCAAGAATTCGGCTACAGCGTCGCTGACACGCAAGGTCATGGAAGAGCAGGAAGAAAGGAACAAGAGACGCAAACTCGCGCAGAACGAGCACGTCAAGAGTCTGTTCAACACGAGTAGTAACAAGCCAAGTGCAGGAAACAGTGCGGACTACATGACAAGAGGGTTCAGTATTGGGAAGAAATGAGCTCGTAGTCCGGAGCTTTTGGGGGTGGAAAATTGCTTCACAAGGAAAGCATGGGTATCGGACATATGCATATCATGGCGTCGGGGACAAATATCAGCTTGCTACAAATCACGGCCATTGAGTCTGGCCGTGGATGACTCGGCACAAAGCGCAACGATACCCAAAGGCCTCTTCAAGTCGAGGGCGCTGATTTATACCTAAAGAGCAGGTTCATGCCCCGCTCGACATGCATCAATGCAGGTGTATTTTCCCCTGGCTCACCCAGTCATGACATTCCGTAGGAACAGGAGGTTTTTCTACACATCCCTTCTTCTCCTCATACCTCATCGGCCACTGTTACCGAAACGCGTGCTGGGTCTACACCATATCATATCCCCATCCCCTCAAGAAGAACCCATCCACAACACATGAGACGCTGCCTACATGAGCCACCGCCTCCTGCCGAAAATAAAACGCCCTCCGGAAACGCACACACTCCCCCGGCGCAGCCAATCCACCCGCTGCATCAGTTGGAACTCAGACTCGCACGTTCCCTGCGTGTCTCTTCTCTCTTCTCTCTCTCTCCCTCTCCCCACCTCACCGAAGCGCGTTCAAGCACCGAGATGGCGCTGGCCGTCTGCGATGTCTGCATCTCTCCACAAAGCAAAAATAAAAATGGACACCGCAACATGTGGGACGCGGCGTGTTGACCCAAACCCCAGTGTTGGGGTTTGCGTTGCGTTGCGCTGCGCTGCAGCTGAGCTGAGCTGAGCTGAGCTGAGCTACTCTGCTCGCTGGGCTGGACTGAACTCGCTGGAATCTAGATACGAGCGGTGTGTGAGCGTGGGGGTTGCTAGACGCTGTCTTTCACGATGCGGCGTTTGAGGTTCGTGGAACTACGGGTGAGCGAGCGGGGAGATGTGCTGGTCGCTGCAACGAGGATGCACTAACCCGCTGCGTTGCTTCTATCCCTTTACGCGGGGCTGTGGGTGGAGCGCGGGAAGGCAGGTTCTGGTATGCGTGGATTGTTGGTTTCGGATGGGGGATCGTGTCTGCTACGGACTGTGTCTGGGTTTGTGGTGGATGGGGAGGGGTGGATGGTGTCTGTAGCTTGTTTGTTTGTGTGGAATACTGGATGTGGATGGAAATGAGGAGGTGTGTTGGGCGGGAGTAGCTGTTGAGCATGAGCATGTCACTGTGGTGTGTAGGTTCTTCACTGAGATCTTTGAGCGTGGATATCGTCTGGTGACTACGATGTAGGCGGGTGGAAATCCGTGTTCTGGGTGCTTTTTCTCTCGATACTGGATCTCGGTGTTCTATTAAAAAGAAAGCAGATTTCATGCATGTTCGGCTTCGGTCTTAGAAGCTTGATGACGTTGAACGATGTGTGTCGGAAGATGCAGACATGAAAGGTCCTTTCCAAAGCCTTTTGCATGCTTTTCCCTGGGGAATTTTCGGATTTGCAATGTTCTTTACCGTGGTTCATAAACACACGCATCCTTCATGGCGATTTGCGTTCGATGGTGGCATGTTAGCTTTTGTTGGAAGCTTGTTCTGTGGTTCATGATCGAGCACATCAAAGTAACAGCTTGTTAGTGGACATTCGACTGACTCTTACTTGGAGTACAACGATTCGCTCAGAATGGCAATCTGACTTGTTGCAATCGTTGTGTTCTTCAATATGTATTTTTTGCTTGTATTGTTTCCGACGTATATTCCCTTGCAACTTTCATGCATCATGTGTCGTAACACTCCAGTCTTTCGTAATGATTACGTTATCCTTTATGTCTTGCTGTGCCGTCGAAATTGTGGTTCGAAACGCGCTTGTGCTCGGCTTCTGTGATCCCTGGAAGACCAGCTCCAGTTCATCATCGCTGATTCTTCCACCGTGCACATGCGATCTGGATGCTCCGTTGTTGCTGAGAGGTTTTGCAGAGCCAGCGTTCATGTAGCCATCGGTGCTGCGGTAGGAGGTGTTGTGTGGACTCGAGCGTACGACGAGGGCTTTCAGGGCGGGCAGCGAAACAACGATGTTTGCTGTGCACATCTCGGTTGTGCACCAAAGATCTGATGGACGTTAGGATAAACAAATAGGAAGGTATCAAAGGATCCGTACTGCCAGATGCGTCATCCACGTTGTAATCCGTCACTGTATACACGATGAAGCGTGCCAGACTGATAACAATGGTGATCAGACCGAGCGAGAACACTCCACTAAGGGCGATCTTTTGGCGCCTCCGCAACTTCAGGCGGTTGATGATGAAGAATGGGAGGATGAATACTGCGTTCTTGTCAGAAATAAGTCCTAGAGACGAATACGAATTATGCTTACAAAGGAGATCAGTAGACCAATTGAGGGCCCAGTTGATAGCAAAGGTGGTGTATGAGTTCCATGTGGATAGCAGCTGATTCTCCAATGACCTAGGTTCAGGACGTCAGCTCTGCAATTTCAGGCGCGCTCAAGACAACCTACCAGTTGTTCGAGACTGGGTTTGCATGCAACGTGTCTGACAGCAAGGTCGCAACGAAGGCACACCCAACGTAAGCAGCACTTACGTAGACGGCAATTCGAAGTCGTCGAAAGCCAAGCGGAATCAGCCACCAGTAGAAAGCGACCAACGAGACCTTTGGGAAGTACAGTCCGAAGTCGAAGAAATAGCACATTATGAATACCGTCTAGACGCAAGAACCATCAGTCGTGCCTTGAGCAATTGTAGTAGTTATGCATACCTTCAGATATGAGACCGAGTCTGTTAATAATTCAGGTTCGATCAGAGGGTGATTTAACTGGAGTTGAAGCGCTATAACGGAGCCAATAGTAAACCCCAATGTGCTGAACCACCCTCCCCATACAAGGTAGTCGGGCAGTGTCAGCTTGCGGCGCTCGAGGAACAACCGAATATAGCATCGTAAGACAGTAATTGCCAGTGCAATCACCACCAACACGAATTGTATGACCTTGACCCAAATCAGTACGCTTATTATCATGGGCACATGGCTGATCGTGCAGCAGCAGACACTTACAATCGATGCTACGATCTGCATGTTGTCGGCACAATTATGAGCTCGTACACATTGAGAAGGAGTTCTCTACGTCAACGTAGAGTCGTAAGTGAATCTGGGCGCAGCGTGCAAATACTTGATGCCGGAAACCGAACTGTAGGAACGACCTCATTATTGCAAAGATGGGATTCTTGGAGTAGATGAAGAGCGCCCCTTCTTTGTTACGTCCAATAGCGTGAACGGTGACATGGCGCTACATGCCGCCTGCTGCTAGCTCGATATAGTGCTATTATAGCGTCCAACCACATGTTCAGCCATCAAGATTTTTCCGTTATCTTCAACACCGTTATTGTTCAATTATGCCTAGGTAGTGCTCTTGGAGCGGTGTCGTCGCATGATGAAGATTTGTATCTCAGGTTTCATCTCGGTGTCTGTAGTTTGGGACGTCCGCGATTGGCCTTGGTACAGATATGTGCTTCAGAACAAGGAATCACAAGCATATGATCTCACCCTATCACGTTTGCCACAGTTATGCTGTTGGGATCAATCTGAATCGCATTGTGCAGCGACTCGAGTCGTGAACATGAATCTCAGCAGGCAGGGACAATGCGCGAGATGCATCCACGGTGCGGCAGCCAGTGTACAACTTCTGATTGGGGATCTGCGATAGATCGCCGGAGCCTTATCCCTGAACAACAAGAACGTCTGCAGCCAGCTAGTCAGCAGATTGATGGGTGAAACGAGTCGGAGATTCTGATGGAGCTACCACGGGCTTATTATTCTTATGTGGCGTTACTTTAGCATTAGTGTTGCGCGGCTGAAGACCCAGATACCCCCGAAATCATTGCACTAGAAGTTTGGGCCCCATCCGGTGGCGCCCCGGGACGGCGAATCCTCCGCGGAACGATGCTTAGTCTCCTTTCTTGATCCACTCCCGCAAGTAACCCACGAATTACTTTCAGTCGTTTTCATTAGAAAAGCACATGCTGTGTAGGCACATTCGGCTCACGTGCCAGAATACTCTCATTGCTTCGACTGGGTCAAAAGGAAGCTCAGTGTCTTTTCAGATAGGAACAAAACTCGCAAGCCCTGGGGTAACAGGCAACAATGTCTACCTGACAGTAGCTGTCGTAATTTCGCGAGCAGGCGACTGCAGAATCCAAACAAGATGTATTTACATGGCGTATCCAAGCAAAACTCATTCGGTATCGATCAAGTACACAGCAAGACTTTTCGCCAAGCTGTTTGACCCCCCTGTACACCTGTCGCAGTTACAGTCTATTGGAAGGCTCGATCGCACCTGACCTTGAATGCTTGGAAAGCCGTTGCTCCCGTCACTCCAAAATTCTCTGCCCAGGCGTTGAACAATCCTCTTCGAAGCGTGTTCCCCACGGTCTCGCGCGAATTGTATTGCGCGTTCATACCGAGTACAAATGATGCGCACAGTGTGCAATTGAACATCAATACCCAGGCTCACATCTCCTGGATCATCAGTCTCGATTTCTTCCTCGACTTCTTCAACCAATTCCAGATCCAACTGAACGCCATGTTGCACAAGAAAGCGCATCATGTCCGGTCGGCGCCATTCCGCTGCGGCCTCGAATGCTGTTCGTCCGGGTCCTTTTGCTGGAGGATAGTCTACGTTGGCGCCACGTTCAATCAGGAGCGCTGCAATGCCGACATAACTACTTATGGCAGCCAACTGTAATGCTGTACCGCCGCCGTACACTGGAGCAGTGTCGACTACTGTCCTCTGCTCGAGGAAATACTTTACCAACTGGAAGTCGCCAATTTCCGCGGTCCTTTGTAAAGGGGCTCTGAGCGATCCCATGTTTGATTCCTGGTTGACGCTCGCTCCGTTTTGGACAAGAAACTGTATCATGGAAAGGCTCCCGACGTCTATCGCTACCAGGAGAGCAGTCATTCGTGATAAGACGCCGTTATTAGCGGATCGTGGGGTATGTCCTTCAAGTCCGTCGAACACTACGACTGCGTTGGGACCGCCGCCAGCATCCAACAAGATCTTGACAGCGGTGCAATCATCTCGAAAAACTGACTTACCCAAGGGATCCACGTAGTCAAGGCAGCCTCCTTCCTCTTTGAGCCTCTGAGCCAGTGTATGTTCGTTGCCTCAGCAAGCTGTCGGACGAGTTCGTAAGCATGATCGCGAATGGCGACACGTAATGCAGCAGATCCATATTGCGCCTTATCTCTGGCATCTTCGGTGCGCCTGTCTTGGAGAAGCATCTGGACCAAAGCGGTTTGTGACCTTGACTCGATCGCGTGCAACAAAGCATACGAGTCTCTATATTTTGGCCTTGAGTCAGGAAGTATGTGACTGCACTGAGGTCCTTCTGCTGGATGGCCACGTGGAGGAGTGATGTAAGCTGTATGTGCTCATAGCAGTTTGTCTGATTGTTGAACTTTCCATTCTGACATGAAATAGTACCCATGTCGTAGAAAAGGTTATCGTCAAGCTCACTGTCCTCATTTTAATACATAAAATTCCTCCGATAGATAGCGTAATAGCCCAAAGCGCGCAGCAAAACCTGTCGGACGTGGAGTCCACTAAGATGGAAACAGCATAAAAAGCGGTCGCAGTCTTCGTGTGGCCTTCTGCGACACAGCCAATTATCCAAATCATCGTATGCATTCGCGTAACTGATGTTTTGCAGAATCATAGCGCCGTTCAACTCTGATTCTACATGGTAGAAGCCTGTTCCATAGCCCAAGTCGCTGCAGTTGTTGTAAATGGTCGCCGTTACCCAATGGTATTGGCGAATTAACGCAACCTGAAGAGCTTGTACTAGGGAAGAGCTGATGGATAGCACCTGAGAATCGATCCACATACTCTGGTTGATCGAAGGCTTCAAAAGAGAAAGGATCCATTCGACCAGGGTTCTTTCGCGAGCCGAGTCGCCCCATACCATGTTCACAGCTGTAGTGAGCAATCCTTCTCGAGGCCAGTCGAATACACTCTTCTTTCCGAGCGCAAAGAGTTCGTACAACATAGTAGTGTCGTACTTAGCTTCAAGAAAGCAACCTATGGTGAGTATGGCTCCGGCCTTGAGGAGAATCCGCAGCAGTCGCAACCTAGTCACACCTGTTGGAAGGAGGTCCTTATGTTGCAAAGCATATCTCAGAACGAGGTCTTGGTCATGGCTTATCCGCGACGCAGATTCGATGATTGGTTCAACAGTAAATTAGCATGTTTGCAGAGCACCCAACATAAAGACTACATCAGCTTCGGAATACGGAGTACTCGTACGCAAGTCATATTCCAGTCTCAGAATAGATCGTAATGCATCCGCATCTTTGTTGTTCTTGGCCGCGACACGAATTTTTTGACGTATTGCATCCAGAATTTCCGTTGACAGGGTCTGGAAGAAGTCCAATACAGCCCGCCTTGGTATTTGCGCTAACCAACAATAGACGCCGCTGAGGTCGTCGAATCCAGGGTAGCTGATACCGTTGAGAATGCAGGAAAGTAGGTGTCGAGGGTCAAGCAAATCGTTGAACTTGGCAAAGGTGAGCGGGGACTGGTGCTGCGAGTATAGCATGGCGTTGAACCGATTTAGATCCGGCTTCCACATCCGTACGATTTGCCTGTCGGAGTCCATAATCTTGGTAAGGTCAGTCTAATCTAGTGCACCACTCTAGGAGAACGGATGTATCATATCCATGCTCGAGGCAGCGTGGGAGACGATTCCAGGGATGGTGTGTAGAGAATTCCCACTTGTTATCGCAAGATTCGTTGACATATCAATTCCTTTTCTACTGATGTGAATAGGACTGGAAAGAGTTAATGTCGAGATCTCTGTAGGTTGTTCTGATACGCTTGCAGCAGACTCAGTATCAAGTGGCTGATACTCAAAAGCCTCGGGCAAGTGACTTAATTCTGGTGTAATCAGCCATGGGTATCGAGTTTGAGCGCAGTCCTCACCTTGTGTATTCGTGGACAGGTAATGTGACTAGAGCTGATCAATGTCGTGTAGTACGATGATAGTCATGCTCGAGCTTCTGCTCTCTTTCGCTGCACACGTAGCTTTGATATGTTGCTTATGTATAGCTCTTTAGCATCCATAGTTCTTTAACGTTCATGGCCTTGCGCTATCTATGAGTTTTAGCTTCTGTAATTTTTAAATCTTCGCTAACCCTCTTCCCCTTGGCAACCACTCACACCTTCCGCCTGACCAAGCCCCTGAAGAAATCAAAACTGTTACTGTCGCTCTGCAAGCTCACCACCTTCCCTGTCGGCCTATCCTGCCACCCCAGCTCCTCCGCAAGCAACAAACCCCAATCCCTTGTAATTCCCTTGATCCTCGCCTTCACACCTCCTTCACTTTCCAACTCCACGATCTGATCTGTATGCAGCCACGCCCTGTAATACTGCTCCTCCATATCCCTACTGAATCCTCTCGTACAAAAGTCTGTGTAAAGAGACTCGAAAGCGGCCAAGATGCTTGCCAGCAGTTTCTCTTGTGTTAACGGCTTGAGTGGGGGGTTCTGACTAGCGGCGAGTTGATTGAGGGAGGTTGTGGGTAGAGCGTTGGACAAGTTCAAACCGATGCCGCAGACGACGTCGTAGCTACTTCCAGAGTAAGAGCTATTTACGAGAATCCCTCCAATCTTCACGACAGGATTGTTTGCGCTGCCTGGCAGTTGTGCGTAGATGTCGTTAGGCCACTTCAGCTTGACGGGAATCTTTTCGTAGCCTGGCGCATATTCCTGAATACCTTGCACAATGGCTAAAGCTGCAAGGTACTGTACAAAGATGACGGGTGCAGACTGCGAGAGCGCGAAGCTGTGGTGGAGCACGGTGCTGAACATCATCGCGCCAGGTGGTGCGACCCAGACATTTGAGCCGCGACCGCGGCCAGCAATTTGCGTCGTTGCTGTTATAGTGAAACCATTGGGGAGGGTGCGTAGGAGCGATGGGTTTTTGTCGAGAAGTGTATTCGTGCTGGTTACTACTTCGCCGTAAAGAAGATTTGCACCGAAAGAGGCGGAAGGGTTACGGAGCTTGGTGTGGTAGTGATGAAGGTTCGCGTAGAAGGCTTCGTGGTGGAAAGGGGTTTCCCGGGTTGAAGGGAGGTTATTGGTGTGCGGGACGATCGTTTTGATGACCTTGTCGTATGAAAGGATCTGTTCGAAGGCTGAATTGGCGGTGTATTCAATGCACTCTCGGATTTCCTCCTCCTTGGTTTTCGACTTCTTTTTGTTTTGAAATGTATTTTCCGCAACTTCTGCGTCTTTCTCATCTGCTTGGTCCGGAATCGACCCAAGTGTTGGCAACTTTTCCGAGACCGCGCTCACAGCCCGCTTCAGCTCTCTAACGGCCCACACACTACCCTCCTTCTCAACATGGAAAACATCATTGCCACCTTGGATATACTCTTCACCATCGACTACAGTGATGACTTCGGCCCAAGATGCGACGAGGTCCGTGACGGCTGTCGACTTGTGAGACGTGAGATGAAGGCGGGAAAGGGATGGTACCGCTTGTTCCTGTTCGTTAACATTCAAGCCCAGCTTGCCCAGAACCAAAGCCAAGAAAGAGACCCGTTCTGTATCTGTAGCAGTGACTTCGTCAATCAAAGACGCGTACGATGGAAGACTAGGTATCTTGCTTAAGTTCTGTGGGGCAAACCTAGAACATAACGTCAGTGCAGGCTTTAGGAAAACGATTGGAATGCCTACTCAGGGTGCGGTCCGGTGAGTACAACATGTCCTTCGCCAACCTTACGATAAACAACCGCAGCTTGGCTCTCACCAGAATTCACGTGTAGGTCCTCCGTGTAACTTGCAAGTATCTGTACACCTCTTGCCTCAAGCTTCTTTGCATCAACGAACACTCCGCCTCCGTTGTAATAGCTCTTGAAAGAGTCAGCGACCCCATCCCTTACATCGTCAAAAGATGCCTTTTCGATCTTGATGTCTGCCGCTCTGGCACCAGCCTCACTAGCATACTTGAACCCCTCGAACGCCAAACCCCGGCACACACCCGGGAAGAAAGCCAGCTCTCGATCTCCAACAACCGCCATCTTCGGGTCGTCTACTTCGAACTCGCATCTTGCGCTGCCATAGTAGCCGCCAGCACAAAAACCCAGATACGAGCCACCAGCATTCACATATCGGCTGATACGGCGGTTTCCTTCGCCGTTGAGCGTGCGACAGTAGCCCAAATCTGCACCGCCGGGGAAGACGAGCAGCGCGCAAGTACTGAACCAGGGCTCTTTGATGAGAACATCACCTGTGACGGGGATGACCGCGTATGCTGGAGAAAGCAGGCGACGGAGAGTGTACAGGCAGTGGCGAACAGATTCAGTAGTGCTGCCATTTCCTGCGAGTCATGAGCGAGACACACTGCTGCAAGAGGGGCCTTTGACATACCGGAGTACACCAAAACGTTCAACTTTCTGGTCGCCATGTTGGTGACGTTCACGCTCGGAGCCGAGATGTTCCGATTCTACGCCGTGAATGTCTTGCGAGGTAACTTGCTCACGCGGCGAGAAACAAACACAAACACCAATTCCTCGTTCCTCGCTCTTTCAGAATGTCGAAGGATACCGAACCACAGGCGGCCGCTGCAAAGATGATGGTCGATGACGAGCCAGATGACTGGTGCGTACAATTGATGCTTTGACGACTTGCAATGTGGTAGCTGATATGTGAGCAGGGACAAGAGGATCTTCAGCACAGGCTGTGCAGGTGTGTCAGCATATACCAATAATAGAGCGTAGCTGACCCCGATTAGACGAGAATGCAAAATTGACGGACTGCTACTACGAAAAGAAGGACTGGCGGGCGTGCAAAGCGGAGGTGAGCTTGACGTTGCTGCGTAGCTTCTCAAATGCTGAACCTCGGATGCCGAGATGCTGCCGAGCCATCGCAAACGACGATTGTTTCCGCCATCTTTGCGCAGGTAACTGACAGTTGCTTGCAGATGGAAGTTTTCCGACAATGTTGGCAAAAGCATGGAAACGACAAGCGGACTGATTCGAAAGATGTCTAAACCGCCACAAAACTTGTCTCCAGCATCACCGATTAAAATGTGTCAAGCACGCACCAGCCGCCTGTCGGGTTACGCAAGTAGTATTATGATAGTTAATTTTTCAGTAAGCATATATGAATAGTATGTACGCTAGGGAACGTCGATGCTCGAAGAGATTAGGTACAGGCTAAACAGTGTCGACCGCGTTTAGTCAAGTGCTCTGAAGGCCGCAAGTGTACTGAAATCACTTGACACAGGATTTGCCGATCGTCAAGCGCTTTTTAGGATAGCCCAGATACTGGCGCTAACCACTGCCTTTAGCATTTACATTTGCAGGCCATGTCCTATCTTGCAACATGCAAGATCGTTGTCGCAGTCCTTCGCCTTATTTCTGCACATAGATTGGGGGGCTGACATCCGGGTGGAACGGCGTTTTCGCAGCGCTCGCCTTTTCTTGATCGAATAGCCAGATGCCGTTTGTCAAGGATTCGTTGGTCTTCTCACCAACCTTGGTAGCAAGTCGCTCAAAGATCGGAGAATTATCTGTACGAGTGAAGAACTTGCGTTCCCACTCGCGACCGCCCGCTTGTTCTTCCTTGCGCATCTCGCGCTGACGATTCTCGATGATAGACTTTTCGGCGCTGGTAGTATCCATATCACCCTTGACAATAGCGTCGGCAACCTTCTTCCAAGCACGACGGGACTCGAAGTCATCCTGCTCAGTCACCGGCGCAACAGTAAGAGGGGTGGTCTTGGTGACGCTGGGATCATGCGATGCGAAAGTAGACTTGTTCTTAGCATCTTTGATAGCGAATTTTTCGATCCACTGGCCTTCAGCGGAGTAGATGACATCCTTGTCCTTTCCTGTAGGGTAGACAGACGCCGAGAACCTGTTCTTCTTTCCAGACACCCATCCTTTGCCACTATAATCAATCTTGGCGGTATATCCGGAGGAAGAGGTGATGTAGGAAGTGCCGTTTAGTTCAACGTAGGGAGAGCCTGAAATGAGGCCTTCGATGTGCAGCGAGGGGAGGGTGATGAGGTAGTCTTCGTCGAAAGCGTCGATGTGAAGAGTGGCATGGCCGATTTGCTGTTGGAGAGTCAGCTTCGATTATTTTCTAACATTGCGATTCACCGACCTTGACATTGATGGTGCTCGAGAACGAAGCCTTTTGTGCGTTGTATCCTTGCAGACGAACGCCGTGTTGACTGTTCCAGATGGAGTATGCTGTGACTGGGGGGTGGTGGCTAGTCCGCGCGCGTTAGCATGTACCGGCTATAAATCAAGGTGCTCGTACCTGACTTGCTCGCTGACAAGCTGTGTGGTGCCAGCTTGGTCCTCCCACTTGCCCAGGAACAGCTCACCCAGGAAAGGGTTCAGCGGCTTCTTCTCGCTGCCCAGCTTTTCACTTCGGCTGGCATATTGCTGCTTCAATGTGCTGAGGAACCACTTAAGAACGAGCGCGGCCCGTCTAGCGGGGTCCTTCTCGGCGGCGGGTGCAACGAATAGGGAGGGGTGTTCAGTCCAGTACGAGGAAAACTCCGTGAGAGAGGTTGTGGAGAGAATGAATGCAGGCGCGGTCATAGACGAGAGATCGCCATTGAAGGATGCGATCGACTATCGTAAGTCAGTATACGCCCTGATGGCGAATAGCGTCTGCCTCTCCACCGTACCTTGAGGAAGCTACCCCACGAACCCTTCGCCTGCGGGGGCACAGCAGAGCCTTCCTTCTCAGCCATGTTGTATTTATTTTATATGAAAGTAGAGGCTGAGGTTGGTGGAGGTGCGGCAGAACGAACAAGAGGGTGTGGTTGTGGTGTTCTACGTGGTGTTGTGTCGACCAACGGCGGGGATATATTGTGTGGGTCAAGGCTTGCTCTTGTGGATGACGTCTCGCGCCTCAGCCACACTCACGCAGGTCCATGACGAACACGTTGTAGTGTGTGTGAAATTGATTGATTGCGATCAATTAATGAATTAAATAAAACCGCTAATGAGTCAAATAAAACCGCTAATGAGTTAAACAAAACCGTTAATAAGTTAAACAAAACAAAGTGTAATGAAAAGAATCTGTTTAGTGTTGCAATGTTCCGGTGATTATGCGTACATCACAACTGCATATGTACGAAAAGCAGCTACACAGGAGCTGCTAGAATTAAATAGTATTGTCTCTCGCTATGCTAACTTATTCCAGGCATCGTGGCTCGTACGCGCGTAAAGCATCATGGACAGCTGCAACCAGAGGAGTTGCTTAGGTCTTGACATCAGGCTCGGTGCGGCCAACGTATTCCTGCAGCTTCAGGAGGTTCGTTGCCAGCTTGACATTGTCCTTGAGGAAATCTTGTGCATCCTGGTCGTATGTGGACTCGTCGCTAGTGTGCTTTTCAATGTAGAGACGGATAGTAGCACCACTGCTGCCTGTACCAGAAAGACGTACGACGATGCGGCTACCATCGTCGAACTTGACGAAAATACCCTGGTTCTTGCTGACACTGCCGTCGAGATCGGTGTACGAGAAGTCATCAGCCTCAACCACCTTGCGGCCGGCGATGGTGGAGCCAACGAACTCGTCCTTCTTGGTGGTGATAAGCTCCTTCATGTGGGCAGTGACCTTGTTGGCGCCCTCGGTCTCGCAGCCCTCGTAGTCGTAGCGGGTGAAGAATGTGCGTCCGTATGTCTTCCAGAAGTCCTTTTGGATTGATGCAATGCTGGGGGTGGAGCCAGTCTGCTGTCCAACACCAGCGATGATGTTGAGCCAGGCAACCACAGCCCACAGACCGTCCTTCTCGCGGATGTGGTTGGAGCCAGTTCCAAAACTCTCCTCACCGCAGATGTTCATCTTGTCAGAGTCGAAAAGACCGCAGAAGAACTTCCACCCTGTGGGCACCTCATAGCACTCGACACCCTTCTTCTTTGCGACGAGGTCGATCGCGCCAGATGTGGGCATGCTTCGTGCGAGACCGTAGATGCCCTGCTTCTTAAAGTATGGGATGAGCTCGGCGTGGTGGGCAATGATGGCCAAGCTGTCACCGGGTGAGACGAACGACTTTGCGCCGTAAATCATGTTTCGATCACCATCGCCGTCACTGGCAGCACCAAAGTGAACACCATTCTTGTCCACAGCGTCGACGAGAGACTTGGCGTAGACGAGGTTGGGGTCGGGGTGGTGTCCGCCGAAGTCTGGCAGAGGAACGCAGTTCTGTGTGCTGTTCGGAATGCCAAGCTCCTTCTCGAAGATGTCAACACCGTACGAGCCAGTGACACCGCTAAGTCCATCGAAGAGGACCTTGAAATCGGAGTGTTCCTTCAGGAACGACTTGATAAGGTCGAAGTCGAAGATGCTCTTAAGCATCTCAAGGTAGTCCTCTGTGGAGTGAATGATCTCAACCTCGAGATCACCCACCTTCTGTGTGCCAATCTTGCTCAGGTCAACGTCGGGGATATCGGCGATCTTGTACGAGGTAAGAGTCTGGGAGGTCTCGAAGATCTTGTTGGTGACGCTCTCGGGGGCGGGGGCACCGTTGGCCAGGTTGTACTTCATACCGAAGTCCTCATCAGGGCCTAATAGCGATCAGTATCGTCGCCTGCTTTCTCTGAATACTGCTGAAGCGGCCTACCTCCGGGATTGTGGCTGGCTGTAAGCAGGATACCACCGGTGGCCTTCCTTATCCTGATGATGTGACTGGCAGCTGGAGTGCTGAGGATACCATCCTGACCGATCAAGAGCTTCTTGACTCCGTATGCTGCGCTGATCTTGGCGATCAACTGCGTGACCTCGGGGTTCCAGTAACGACCATCACCGCCGATGACGAGGAAAGCACCTTCAGCGCCCTCAGGGATCGACTTGAGAATGCTGGTGATGAACGACTCGGAGTAGTTCTCCTTCTGGAAAACCTTGACCTTTTTGCGGAGACCAGAACTGTCAATTGTCAGCTTTGTTCTCGATTGATGGTCACAGTAATTAGAGAGCAGGGCAGGCTCTTCCGACTGCAATGGCAAAAGCTCTGGTTCTTGCTGTATCATGCCATGGACAATAACAGCAAGAACAACAAGATTGAGAGTACTCACGTTCCAGGCTTCTGGTCTTGAAAGGGCCGAAGCTCGACGGTTCGGACGCTCATGATATCTGTATGTTTTCTGTGTGTTGTTCCGAAAGAAAGCAGGGGAATTGAAGTGTTGGTTGGGCGACTGCATGCGTGTTTTGAGCTCAGAATGAGGGGCCAGCTCGCGCCTTCCCCCACTATGGGATGACGCCGTCCAAGCGTCAGTTGGCAACCACTAAAAGTATTGCGGGAAATGATCCGCGGCCTCAGCTGTCAGCCTTCTCAACGTTTTCGTCTTCGTCTGCTCAACACGCGTTCGCGAAGCCAATCTCACGGCAAGGCTTGAGGCTGTCTAGCCCTTCTCCAACATTCGGCTCGGCCTGGCCTGCTGTGCACGGGCTCTCCACTGTTGCCGCACAGCCTAGACGTCCTTTTTTCCATCCCAACACGAAGATTAATTCGTCTAAAATCCAGGATCTGTTCAACACTCACACATCCCTGCATAAGATAGTGCCGATGGCTTGAGGCTGTTCCGAACATCTCGACGTTTGTTTGTAACGGATCTTCACCGCCATGGGCATTCCTGGACTCGCCAGACGCTCGGAGGCGTATGCAGAATGTCGTTCTGCCAAGCAACTGGATGGATACCACGCCATTATCGACGGTCCATCACTGGCTTATCATGCTCATAAACTGGCCATTGCTGGTTTACCGAGGGTTCCATCATATGCAGACATCAACATTGAAGCCATACGCTGGCTGAACTCTCTTGAGACTGCCAATATCAAGGTGTGAGTGACCATGATTGCCTCCCGTTCCACCCTTGAAGCTTCGACACACAGAGTGCAGGCAAGTGAGGAGGGCATATTGCATGGTGGGGGCACCCTTATCCAGTCAATACTACGCCTAGTCCACTACGAAACGATATTTACTGCCGTTACGACGTATACAGCTTCTACTCGATTCAAGGGCATATTCCAATCACATGTATAACACGCCGCGCCCCTTGTCGATGACCCGCGCTGATTGCTGTGTACTAGATCTAAGATCGTATTTGACGGAGCCTTGCCTCAGTCAAAGCGAACTGAGCGAGTATCACGATTAGAGCAGAACAATTCCAGAGTACGAAACTTTCGAGTACAATACCCTGTATCGTCCTGTCCTGTCCCTAACTACCTCGGGTCGATCTTGCACGCATTTCTAGCGCCGTCATTGAGAGAGGCTTTGCTCGGTTCCCCATATGCCTCCAGAACCCGCATCGAACCAGGAGAGGCGGATGATTGGTGCGCCTTGCATGCCAAAGACTATGATCGTTCGATTATCTTCACGAGCGATACAGATCTGCTTCTCTACAGCTATCCCGCCGAAACTCTAATAGTGTTCTTCCAAGATGCAGACGTTACCACAGGAGTGAAGTCATATTGCCCGGAACAGATGCGACAGAAACTACGGCTCGACAGTCTAGCTCAGTTCGCGTTCGCTATTATCCGAGAGCCGTCGCACACGTCAGATGACTTGCTCCGCGATGCTCTGAGCCTCGATTTGAAATCGGATTCGTACCTGGAGTTCAGTGGACGCTATGCTGGGCGGACAACAATTCCGAGCCACTTCTCGAAAGACAGCGGATTGCCATTACCGCTCCAGAATCTTGACGTCAGGGTATCTGAGTTTGTCCATCAAGCTCTTGATAGTTCGCCAATACCGCTAGTCTACCTACCGTTGCTCGTGGAGGATCCCAACCAATCATCTGCGTGGAGTTCAGGCCAGGATTATCGCAAGCTGGCATACTCGCTCCTTGTACCAAAGACTTCAGTTGTTCACGAGTACCGACGGAAAGCGCAAGGCATCTCTGTACAAGAGATACCACCTCATGTGGTGGAGGTCTCAATTTCAGACATGATGGCACACATCAGTGGTGTATCGAATTGGGCAGCTGATAAGAATGTCGGACCAGGACTTATGTGGCCACTTTTTGCATTGAGCATTGTTCTTTTGGATTCTAAAACCCCACCCTCGGTAACCGTTGTTTTACACATACTCAATGGCGACTTCGACAACTCATGGGACTTTATACACCTCACCGCTCGGTTGCAGGCTGTTCTATATTCGTTACGCATGCTCAAACAAGTCCTTGCTGTGTACTTGGCCATTCACGGGTTGAATAAGCTACAAATCGATAAAGATGTCCTTGAATTGGCCAAACATACAGCGACTCTACCGTCAATAGCAGATACATTTGCGGTCCCTGGTCAGCCAAGGAAGTTGCTGGCAGAGCACGAACGCTTAAAGAACATGGTAGAAGAGATATACACAGCCTCTGGCGTGGATATACCTACGGAGCACGTCTCGAACAAGAAGAAGAAGAAACAATCAAGAGAGGTGGAGAGGAAGAAGAAAAAACAGGAGCAACGACAGCAAGCCAAGCCACAGACATCGAATGTATTCGCTATGCTTGATGGATAAGCCCACGAGGATTGCCGCGCGAGCCCACCAAATAGTTTCTAGAAACAGTTTGTGCTCCCAGACTTTAATCGCCTATGCGCGTTGGGTAACTGGACGCCACTAGACCTGGTGAAGAGCCGACATCTCGACCTGTTCTTGCGCTCAATCTGAATGCTGTATCTCGGTGGTTCTGTACAACCTTGATTACGGAGATTCAGCCCGAATGATCTTCTTCCTTCTTGAAGGCGGCTTACGTAGAGCACCTTTGGAGTAACGTCAATGTCGGATTCGCTTTCCCGAACGGGTTTGTTCTTCTTCTTTACCGGAACTGCCATGTTTCTGGCAGCCACTATCTTCCTTGGGGCTTTATCTTTGCTCAGTCGATAGCTTTCATTTCCCCCCTCTTCCTGTGTTTTCACGCTGTAATCCAGATTTACGCCTACGACATGTGACGCGCTCTTGCCGACCCTCTCAGTGCCGTCGGTCTCCTCGCAAGCATTTGTGACCCTCCTTTTGTTTTGATATGGAGCATGAGTTGCGGCTGAACCTGGAAAGACCGGAGTAACTACTGGACACCTCTTTGTAATAGTGCCTACATGGATGTGGTCAGTCGAGGCGTCCGTTGCATGAGTTCTCTCTTACCGACCTGTCTCAGTTGTACTCTTGTATGGTGTGGCTGTGGCTGGGCCTGGAAGGTGCGCCACGCCACGCGATCATCAAGTACTCGCGATGCAATCTGCAAAAGGACTCCTTCAAAGAATCCAGTATCCAAGCAGTCCTTGATTACATCGGCCACAGCGTCCTTGACGATGGCCTGCGATAGCTTCATGCGGACCTCAGCCCAATTTGTGTCCCCGGAAAACGTGAGCAGCGCTGGCATGTACTGCTACACCATCTTGTATTGTGTTGTCCTGGAGTTTCGGTTTCACGTTGTAGAGTCTCCTCGTGTGTGTGGGCTCTATATCGATGATCAAAGCGAGGCGAACGAAACAAGAACAAACAGGCATACAATGACGCCCTCCATTAGGCTGCGAACGGGGAAGAACTTTCACTGACCAGGAAGAACGGAAGTGATGCAATTTCCAGCTGCGAGAAAGATCCTTGTCGCTTTCACTTGGACGAGACATGCAAACAGACGGGAGGCTGCAGCCAAACCAAACGGACGCGCGAAACATAAAACAACCCCAACTGTTCACCATGAACAACAACCCAGAGACTCTGTGTTGTTTTCGCCATGTGTCTCAAATATTTTGTCAGACACACAACGTGTGAGCACCATGAGTACCTTGGCAGCTGTCATTGCTCACACACGCCATGCCATCTCGACAGACAGCAATTTTACTACATCTACGACACCTTCTCACTTCCTTTGTCTCCAGAGAGCTCCGCATCCGATTTGGTGTCTGACACCGGCGCTCTCGCATGCAACACGTGCGCCACGCAGCAAAACGTCCAGCTCGACCCAGATGAAGTGCCTGTACAGTACTATGTACCCACAAACAAACTCCACATCGAGGAAGTGAGGCCTACGGGATACGCTCTGCTCACTCGATCGGGTGAAGTCGAGCCCGTGAAGGTAGATGACAACGATTGTGACTGCGACTATGACTGCGACTACAAGAGCTTGAGTGCCGCGGATGACGAGGAATGGGATGTCAAGGACGAACAGATTCATGACGACATCAATAACAGCGTGGGTTACGATGCGCAGGAGCAGCGTGCTTTTGAACAAGAGCAAGTCGCGAGGCAGCTGAGCAGCCTTCCGAACCACCTTGCGCAGCAGCGGCAGCAATGGTCGTTTGTACCACCTGGACTGTCTCGAGACGTGTACACAATGGGGAGCTACGGGTACTATCCAATACCACACATGGCGTATCTGACAGCTCCATCGGTCCTGCCAGTACCGAACGGGCGCGGAGAAGTGACAGGCACATCTACTGCATACAGTGCAGCACTTCCAACTCGTCCAACTAAGCCTCCTTCGGCGCCGATGCTACCGCCAACGGTAGGGGATTCAGCCAAGCCGACGACATCAACATCCCCGACAATACCAGCAAAGTGTCTCACGGGATCTCGACGTCCACCGACACCACCGTCCATTGTGGGATGTGTTACAGACGCATACCCGAGGATCGAGGCGGCCAAGAATAGACACATGCGTGAGCGGGCACGACGCACTAGATCTTCACAGCAAGACGAGCTGCCGGCCAAGAGGGAGACACTGCTGGCTGGTAGAGACACTCTGCCAGATAGGAGCATGTCGCTTGCAGACTGCGTAGTGACGAAAAGGAAGAAGAGGGTCGGTCAGAAGGAGCAATACAGAAGTGACAACATGGGCGAGGTCAATGTTGATGCGTGGTCCAGTTTGTCTATTGTGGGCAAGGAGCCGGACACCGATGGCGGCGCGGAGGAGTATACAGGGGTCGTGGAGACGGGGGAAGCCATTGATGTACCCTCGCGCAGATTGGCTGTGTCCATGTAGACAGATGCGATTACAGTATGATTCCTCTCGGTCACGACATTGTGTTGAAGTGTCACACGCGTAGAGGGGACGCGGCAGACGGCCGCCCACGCGACGGCTCGGTTGCACCTGCCCCAGAAAACGGTGACGTCTTGGTCGGCAGGAGCGTCAACAAACGACGCCGTCCTTGAGCCGCGGCTCAGCACGTTGAGCACGACACGTACCTACCTACCACCTACCTTGCGATGCGGACATAGCCTGCTGTATCCTCCAAGCCCTCGTCATCTTCGGCACACAACCTCGCCTCGCCTCGTCACACGATGGCGTCTCTCCCTCCCCAACGCCCCGCGTCGCAGCGCAGAGCCTCTCCCCCAGCGGAAGCCTCGCCGTCGTTGTCGTCGCAGCAGGAAGAGGCCACGCGCAGCAGCAGCTTCTCCGCCGCCTCGGTAGACTCGCAGACGCTTCTGCTCAACTCGTCGCACGCCTCGGTCGACGCGCAGACGGACGCCAAGACAGACACCAAGACGCAGGACGAGGCATCGCAAGAGGCACCGCAGGAGGCACCGCAGGAGGCACCGCCGCAGAGCGCCGCGCCACAGCCACAGGAGGACGAGGAGCCGCGCAGGTGCTGGATCTGCTTCAACGACGAGACCGAAGACGACGCCACAAGCTCAGAGTGGCGGTCGCCGTGCACGTGTTCGCTGGTTGCGCACGAGAAGTGCCTGCTGGACTGGATCGCTGACATGGAAGCACCTACGGCCGGGCGACGCGCCGGGCGCAAGACGGGCAGGATCCTGTGTCCACAGTGCAAGGCAGAGATCCGCGTGCAGCGCCCGCGCAGTGTCGTTGTCGACTCGGTGCGCGTCGTGGAGAAACTGGCCGGCACGCTGCTGCTGCCTGGCTTTGCCTTTGTCACGGGCACCGCCCTCTACTCGACCCTGACCCTGGCCGGCACCCAGACCATATACGCCATCTTTGGCACACAGGACGCCGCCCAGATTCTGGGGCCGCTGTACCAGGCCCCGACCCCAGGCATGCCCTCGTCGCTGGCGATACGGCTGGTCGAGCACCTGCGCCACCACTGGAGGCTGGACATTGGCCTGCCGCTGATACCGGCCATCCTCGTCGCCAGCCGTACCACGCTCGCCGACTCGTTCCTCCCGTTCCTGCCACTCATCTTCTTCGTCAGCTCAGGCCAGCCCGGCGACGAGATGCTGCAGCTGCAGTGGCCTCCGAGCGCCGCCTTCTCCTTCGCTGCCCTGCCATACCTGCGGGGCTTCTACAACGCATACTACGACCGCATCTGGGCGCCGCGAGAGCAACGGTGGCTCAAGGAGATTCAGCCTCGCGCAGGCACCGAGGACGCTGCAGAGGCCGGCGGCTTACAGTTTGAGCTCGGCGCAGTACATGATCACGACCACGACCATGACCACGATCATGACCATGAGCACGGCCACGATCACGTCCATCATGACCATGATGACGAAGTGGACGAGGTGCTCGAGGTGGAGGTAGACTTCGACATCTTCGGCGACTGGAACAATGGCGCACACAACAACCACAATGGCGTTGAGCCCGCACCGCCAGCTGAGCCCGCACATCCTCTCAATGCTCCTCCACTCGCCGACGAAGACCAAGCGCCCCACGTTCACGAGCAAGCAGCACCGCCCCCCGATATCCCCGCCCAGCCGCGCCGCCAGCGTGTCCGCCGCGAACGCAACATCGCATTCTCCACCACTTCGTTAGCAGACACCATCCTCGGTGCACTCATATTCCCCTCCATAGCTGCCGCTGTGGGCGAGCTTCTCCGCGTCTCGCTACCAACATCGTGGGTCTCGCCACCGGTCGGGGCGGCAAGCACATCTTGGCTTGGCGGATGGATGGGTGTGGGGGGCAAGATTGGCGGGAAAGGCAGGCCCACGGGGTTCTTACAGACAAAATGGGGCAGGAGCTTAGTTGGAGGATGCTTGTTTGTAGGGTTGAAGGACGCAATCATGCTCTACGTGCGGTGGAAGATGGCACAGAACCACAGGCGGAGGAAGGTCTTGGATCACGATCGAGCACGGAAGAGCAGGAGCACTGCGCAGGCCTGAACAGCAGCTGCTACGACTGTAAATATAACTATAAGTCAAACCGACAAAATCGCATATCTCGCCCACACCACACCATCCAAAACCTCCGCAGTTCATACACACCTCACTCACCACCCCCTACTTCCTCCCCGCACCCCCATGCATCCCTTCCCCAACCGTCAAATTCGTCCCCGCAACCCGATGTCCCGGCTCAAACGCCGCCGCCCGCTCTTCCTGCGACACACTGTGCTCTTCCTCCAACCGCGCATCCCGCGCCTTCGTCGCCGCGGAACTCTCCGGCGTCACGGCGTTTTTGAGCGCCTGGCCTAGGCGGTGCGCGGGTGAGGTGTGCGGGTCGTCTGGGGATGTTAGGGGTTTGCAGGGAGGGTGTATGGACCAACGTACGAGATTCGGTGGTCTTCTCTATTGCCGACACGCCCCATGGTTGTGCCATTTCTTCTGCTCTGACCTTTGTCTTCTGTCCACGAACTCGGACTCGGTCGGACTCGGTCGGACTCGGGCTCGAATTCAAGCGTCTGCGTAGTGTGATACTGGTTACGTGTCTGTCACGTTGCTGGGCTCTGTAATGCTGAGATCGAGACGTGGATTGGATTGTGTTTGCGGTAGGTTTATGGCTATATCTACAACTACACTTGCTTGTACGATGTACCTTTTATCTACAATCACGCCTCTCACCTACGTACACTGATGTCACTGCTACGCTGGATGCGCTGCCGTGGGTACCCATTGGATAGTTACTGGCTTTGGTTGGTTGCTTGGTTAGTGCCGGCCTTAGTGCAGACACTTCTGGGGTCCGCTTTGGGATGGGAGGTGTGGGTTGGCTGGAGGAGGGTAGGGGAGGCAGAATGTAGGATTTGTTGGTTTTGTGAACTGTGTGTTTTGTGGGATATGGCGTTGATGGTGGAGGAGTGTTGTTGTAGATGCTGACGAGAATGGCATGTGCTGAGGTGGGGCTTTGTGGGTGACGGTGGGTGCTTAGATTGCGTTTGATGTCGAGGGCGCTGAGCTGTGAAGTCTTGAGATCTAAGGAGAGCAAGGATAGGGCAGTATCGGTGTTCTTACTGGTAATTGTTGTTTGCTAGTGTTGATGAAGAGTAATGATTATCTGACCTCGATGCGTGACGTCATGGCAGAGCAACTCTTCCTATCGATACCAGGTCTTTTGACTTGTATTTTTTTTGCAGAATAATTACACAGTCTACTCCTTGAATATGAGGTGTCAATAGATGTTACTCTTCTAGCGGGATCCAGATGTGAGTCCGGTGATGCGGAGTGGCTCCGCTCTGCAGGGGGCAGCACCAGTCAACAAAGTTGTCAACAAGCAAGCTGGCTTGGTAAACTTGATTAACTTAATTAGAAATAGCCAAGTTAACTAAATCAATCCTGTACGTCTGTTTTTGTAAGCAATTTAAGCTGTAATAGACTATAAGATTGCTTAAGTTAACTTAATTACTTACTTGCTTAGCTAAGGTATAGAAAAAGTAAGGTTATAGAGGTAGCTGTTAATTAATTATTACATACTTTTCTATTATTAAGCTACTAATTAGCTTACTTGCCTGTAATAGTTAGTTACCTCTAGCTATTAATATATATGTACGTACTGCTTTTAACACATTAACTACTACCCTATTTTATCTATAGGCTTACTTTATATATATTATCTTATTACTATACCTCCTAAACATAGTGTTAAGGTAGCTAAGGCAGCTAAATTGCTAGCTAAACGTTGCTATAAGCCTACCTAGCAGCTATTAGAGAGCTAAAGGCAGCTTACGCTGCTACCTACCTAGCGCCTATTATAGCTATTACAGCAGCTATTGTTACTAATTAAGTCCCTATTGTTGCTATTGCTACTAGCTTCTCTGCCTATTAACCTGCTGTTAACAGCTTCTCTAGTAGTAACTAAGGTGCTGTAGGAGACTTAAGTCTGCAATAATTAGCTAGCTAACGCGTTAGCGCTAGAGGAGGATTCTGCAGCTGCTACAGAGGCTTCTAGTAAGCCTAGTAATAGTGTTAACGCACTATTTAAAGGGCTTACAGATAACTTTATAGGTCTTAATTAGCAGTAATTACCTAGGTTAATAAAGCTGTTAGCGCAGTTATTATAGAAGAAAAGCTAGGTCTATTACTATAGGTATTATACAGTTACTAAATTACTACCTTATTAAGTCTTCTTTATCTACTATATTTGTTATTAATAGTGTGTGTAAGGTAGTAGTAAGTATAATATTACTAACATAACTACTTCTGCTACTAACTACTTACTTACAGCTTATTAGATAACTGCTAATAGTAAGCTAGCAGCTCTAGTTATGGCTAATAGGCAGTAATTATTACGCTAAATACTTACTAACAGCTAGTAGCTACTGCGTATAATAGCTAATACTATAGGTAACTTTAATATATAGGGCTTCTATATAGCTGCTGTATTATAGCTTATAAGTAATAACTACCTACTCTGTAAGTTTAAGACACTGTTATTTAGGTAAATAATAGAGTTTATAAACCTAGAGGTAGTGTAGGCGCTATAGGCGTCCTATAACAGTATATTAAGGTTTGTAATAAAGGTCTACGCGTTTATACAGCTGCAGGTTACTTAGGCCTTATCTAATACTGTTAGTAAGATCTATATAAGTTTTAACAGTTAGTTAGCTAAAGGTAGCTATTATACCTTTCTAGGTATTATTACTTACTTTACTAACGCTACTAGTAAAGTAAGAGACCTACAACTAGCTCTACTGCAGCTTACGGGTTGCTACACTAGCAAGCAGATAGGTAAAGTTATTACTTTAATCCTACAGTAATTTAGCGTACGCAGCAGCTAACTAGGGTGTTTTATTCTTAATAACGCTGCTTCTAATAACCTTACTATAGCTAGGTTAGTAGAAATCTATAACTAAAGCATAAGTAATATATAACTATACTACAGCTACTATATTATAAATCTTATTAGCTAATAGGTAATATTTAGGCGCAATAAAGAGAGTTATAATAGCTTACTAGCAGCTGTAGCTAATAAGGCAGCGTTTATAGAGTCTTAGCACTATAAGGGACCTATTAGTATACTTTTTATAGTTATTAACTACATTAAAACACTATAACAGTACAATTTACTAGATAATTATTAACACTGCACTAATTAGAGCCTGCTAGTTAAGCTGCAGCGTAAGGTTATGCTGCCTATTAAGCTAGTTGTTACTTGCTAGAATAGCTACAAAGCTACTATTAAGCGCGCTATCTACTTCTAAGAGCCTCTCTACCTCTATATTAGTTACTATATCTGCTACTAAGCTACTAAGGATAACCTATAAATAAGCTAAGGTAAGATGTGTACTGTTAGCGTGCTATTATAGATACGCTCTAATAGCTTAACTATAGCTAATTAGGAGGTACTTACTAACTATTTATAAGTCCTTTAGCTATTAAAGCTTGCTACTAAGCAGCTTAAAGGTAGAGGTATCTATAGTAAGTTTGGCGCTAGCTATAAGGTTATCCTAGTGTTTAATTATCTACTTAACACCTATAAGAATATTACTACAGAGTTTAAATTAGTTAACGTACCCCACGGGCGAGCCGCTCAACAGGCGAGCCGCTTACTTTTGCCAAGCCCCCACCAAACTTCTCCTCCTACACCAATGTCTTCTTAACAATACCATTTAGACGCGTTAAAGGAAGCTTAGATACAGCTTGCGCTCTAGGCTCTTAAACAAGACGCAAATCTCTCTTAGTAACGCGCTGCAGCTATCTACAGGGTCCCTTAAAAGACACTAAGTAACTAACATATAGGACAACCTTTACGCACAGATTCTATAGCTAACTTACAGAAGCTAGACAACAATAAGAAGGAGGTAATTATTAAGCATATTCTTAAGCTAGATACGTAAGGATTTTCCTCTTAGCTCTTAGATATAGCTACTATAGCTAATTCTTTGCGCGCTAAGCACAATCTAGGCCCTATTAGCATAAACTGGCCTAGTACGTTTGTTAAGCAACACCTAGAGCTTAAAGTTAAGTTTAATTATAAGTACAACTATAAGAGAGCCCTCTATAAGGATTCTGAGGTTCTACAGGGCTGGTTTAGCCTAGTAGCTAATATTAAAGCTAAGTATAGCATCTAGGATAAAGACACATACAACTTTAACAAGACAGGCTTCATAATAGGCCAGATCTCTCTAGGAGCAGTTGTTACAGCTTTAGAACAACAGGGTCGGCCAAAGGCTATCTAGCCAGGCAACCAAGAGTGGGCTACGGCTATAGTAAGCATCAATGCCAAAGGATAGGCTATTCTGGCCTTCCTTATCTTTAAAGCCTACTACTACCTCTCTGCCTGGTACAAAGAAGAGGATCTGCCTTATAACTAGGTTATTAGAGTCTCTAATAACAGCTAGACTACTAACAAGCTTAGTCTTAACTAGTTAAAGCACTTTAACAGGCATACAAAGGAGCGTACTATTAGCACCTACTATTTACTTATTATTAATAGTTATAAGAGCTATAACTCTCTTAAATTCTAGCAATACTGTAAGGATAACAAGATTATTACTCTCTGTTTGCCTTCTTACTTATTACACCTTACATAGCCCCTTAAGGTAGGTTATTTTACTGCTTTAAAGAAGGCGTATAGGCACTAAGCTAAAATACTTATATATAACTAGATTAATTATATTATAAAGACAGAGTTCCTGCTATACTTTATACGCGCCTATAATGCTATAATTACTTCTAAGAACATCTAGAGAGGGTTCTAAGGTGCTAGATTAGTCCTATTTAACCTAGACTAGGTTATAATAGCCCTTAATATAAAGTTGCACACTCTATTACTACCACTACCTGTTAACAACAAGCTCTAGCAGTCGCAAACCCTAAGCAACACTCTTAAACTTAGGTTGTAATTAACGCTTATAAAGACAAGGATTTAGAGGTATATAGATAGTTTGCCTACCTCTATAGTTAAGGCGTTTAAGAAGGTAGTAAAAGGGGTAGTAATAATTACGTATACGCTAGTGTTGGCGTAACAGGAGATTACTTAGCTTTAAGCTGCTAATAAGGCAGCTATACAACAAAAATTACATAAAAGAAAGCAAGTTTAGGCAGAAGAGACCCTAACAGTTAAGGATAGCCTGTAATTAATAACTCTAAAGGAGTTTAGGGCGCGTAGTAATAGGAAGAAGGCAAAGAAGTAGGTGCGTGCTAAAGGAGGTAAGCCCTTCTAAAGACGCTGTGGACAGTGCAATCAGACAGGACACAACGCGCGAACATGTTAGAAAGAGGTAGAAGTAGTTTCTAAATAGTATTACAGGCCATACTGCACTTTGTAGCACTAAACTAGGTTGTTTTGGGCTATAATAGGGTGGAGTTTGGTAGGGGCTTGGCAAAAGTGAGCGGCTCGCCTGTTAAGCGGCTCGCCTGTGGGGTACGTTAACTATAAAGCGTACAACGCACCTAAAAACTACCTACTAATTAATATACGCGCTAGCTAGAATAAGCTAAACAAATACTATAGTAAGCTTACTAAGTTACTATACTACTATACTACTATACTACTATACTACTCTACCTATACTATAAATTATACTATAAGAAAGTATAGGTAGATAAAACTAAGCTGCTAGCTAGATGCTATACTAGCTTTCTGTAGATTTAGGCTATGTATAAGCCTAAGGAGCTACCTCTATAGTGCCTAAAGCTAGCAGCAGGTAGCTCTATTAATAACGCTATTAACGCTGTTATTAACTCTAAACTAACTAGCGCTATAGCTGTTACTAATAAGTATAATAACTAGTGTAGGTATAAGCTATAGTAGACGTAGAAGTATTATAAGAGTAATAAAGCAGACGGCAAGCTTGCATTAGGAAATAGAGGCACCCTGTTTGGGTAATCCGGGCCTCGCGTACGGCTTATGCGCTACGCCCGAACAGGGAATCAACCTCCATTGTCTGTCATAAAAGTCCTCCCTCCATAGTCTTTTCCATCCTTTTCTTTCACCCATTGCTCTCTATTCTCATCCCTTTTATCCGCGACCCCTTGTCTGCGCCCAGTCGCCGGCCCCTCCTCACCCGACTCAACCATCCTTCATGTGGCACTTTTCTCAAACTTAGCTGCCTGCTTAGAAGAATCAAACCGCCTTGCTACCGTGCCCAGCTTTCTCTCCGTCTGCCTCCTTTTTCGGATTCCTTCGGTCCTGGTAGAGGCTAGCCACTCCAGCCTTCGCACACGCTGGGCCCGGCAGTTCACGCATCTCTGAACTTCTACCCGCAACGCAACAGTGACGAATATACGAGCAGGAAGCCTCTCTAATTGCCTGTTCCTAAGTTCTGTCCCCAATTTCCACGCTGGCTATACCCGAAACACATCTGCGGTCGAAGGAGGGATGCTCGCCCGTCGCACGGTCTAGCCCCTCACAATGCTGACTGCTTAGCCTGTTTGCCCTCGCTTTTCTTCAGCATCGCCAGGGCGTTGGTGCTTCTGCAACGCACTTTATCAGGCATAACTTAGTCAGAACAGACTGCATAATCTTTTATGCCGTAGTCTGACCTCTAGTCACTCCGCCTCCTGCATCTTGCTCCTTTAGTGGATTACGGCCTCCAATCTGCTCTCTTAGTATGCGTCATTCCCGTACGGCTTCTCTCTCTTATATGCAGTCGTTCACTCGCATGAGGCGCTAGTCTCGCGCTTGGGGTCTTCCAATACTTCGCCACGCATAGCGTGTCTGCAGTACCTGTAGTTTTGCAGTGTTGCAGTGCAACGAGCAAGGGGCAAAGGTCAGAAGACAGCCAGCTGGCGATTCGGTGTTTCTGTTAGCGTAGCAAGTGCCCACATCCTGCTCTAGCCTGAAAGACACACTTTCCGATCAATGGCGTCTATGTCTCAGCTCTGGTCACCCGGCATCACCTCTTCCCCCCTTCAGTTCTTCTGCGGAATACGCTCGCCAATCCAGACTCAGTTATCCGCGCTTTGCTAGAGCTAGCACTGTCAGCGATGACGCAGTCAAGCACTTGTTGTCTTGGGCGGCGTTGGCGTTGGCGTTAGTATGACCTGTGAGGGATTGGCAGAGCCTTCTCTGCTACCGTTTTGGCCGAAGGGAGAGCGCTGCCCGGTGAATAGCTTCCATACTTGTGTCTCAATTCTGGTTTCCCGGCGTCGTCAGCCCAATTTCTCCAGTCGAACAGATACCACGGCCACTCTCTGGTCTCACGGGTTCCTCTGGGGCTAGACCCAGCGGTATTACGCGGCAAAGCACTTGCATACCGCATGGACCTCGTGACTTCTGCACAGGGTGCTCCACCTTGTCTGAGACGCCGGGATTGGATCTCTTCTAGCATATGCTGCAGCTGATGATCTGGTGATCGAAGAAATAGCTGGCGATCGAGGGCTCTTTCTCAGTAAGCTTAAAAGAAAACTCAGGGTGGCGCTTAGAGAGTCATGCGTACCCTTGGTAGCTTCCGCAGCAATGGTCAGGTCAAAAGTAGGATATAGCTAAATAACAAGGGTCGCGTCGGAGACACCGAGGATGGGCACTACGATCGATTTACCGTCATTACCTAGATGTCTTCTCCCCTAGAGAAGTTGTTAGCTCGGTGAATTGTTTTCTATTTAAACTCCTGGATACGGCACTGTTTCCTTAGCCAGAGTCCATCAGATTCCATCACAATCTTACAATGGCTACTTTTACTTCAGTTCCTCAGACTACTTCATCTCAGTTCAAACATTACGACCCTACGCTACTGAAGCGTACAAAATCTCAGGCTAAGACAAAGGCTAAGGTTACGGGGCACACTCTTCGTAGAAATTGTACAGAGGAAGCGACGTACAATCTAGGATTGCTACTTCAAGGTCTTGTTTGCTCTTCAGTCATGCGAGCGACTCAAACCAGACTGACTCGTGTGCAGATACCGAGGGCGATCTTCACGCCATCCCTTAACAGACACTACAATCCCAGGCAACGGGCCCTATTGAGATGAACTCAGAAATTTGCGATCTGTTTGGAGCAGGCCATGGCAAAAGCATGAACGATGTCGCGTCTGGCGACCGTCACTACCAGTTTGGCTGTGAATTACTTGAAGAGGGAGGAACGGGTTACGCCACACGCGTTGCGACATCGGATGCAGCTACAAACGGGTTGCTTGACAGAAGCAGTCAAGGTAAGTATTTAGGCAGGCTGTGGTGCTGATTTCGCTAACGGGCATAGACTTTCATCCAATTGACATGGTTGAAGAACGCGACAGTGCTGCGCATATTCAGCCTATTAATAAGGCCTCTGACCATCAGGAGAACAATCACGACCTGACTGCCGGCAACGAAGGAGACCATGTCAGCCAGCGCGGTGATCTTGACGCAGCTATGAAGCACGCTTTCCCTGCAGGGGATATAGAAAGTTCTTGTTATAGTGAGTACCACTAAATCACTCAACAGGGCCACGTTGACACTGTCTAAGGCGGATTACTGGCGGAGGACCGGACGTTCTTTGGTACCATTGGCGTGAAAAACAGACCATCCACAACAAGTGAGAGGTCGCGTCATTCTTTAGTTATTGGTGCAACAATAGTCACCCCAGCAGCAGCGACGGACGTTACTTTGGAGACAGAGCCAGAAGACGCCTATCCAGCCAAGCGGCAAAGGCTGTCTGAGCGACAGCCACAGAGCCCTATGCTTGAGCCTGTTTCTAAGCTTAAATCAACGTCTTTACTAACTCTTAGCGGCCAAGCTTCCTGTTCTATTCCTAGCCCTTGAGCCGCTGGCCGTAAAGACGATGGTGCCACATATCTAGTCCTGCCTCCAAGCGATCTCCACGATAAAGAAGATGACCATAATGCAGATGTGCAGGGAATAATCGATAAACTACTGCAGTCAAGAAGATCCATCTCTTCTTTTGAAGGGATGGAAGGTGAACAAGATGTCGTTCGGGATGCCGACTGGCGTGAGGTGAATCAACAAGATAGTCTTGACAAAGTTGGGGAAAGCTTTGAGGACGAACTTGGCCACAACAGGGAGGGATTTGGCATCCCTCCAGCGAAACCTCCACAGTATGAGGACAGGGACCGGGCACCCAAGAGGAAACGCGGGTTATCAAACACTGCTCTCAGACCACTGTACTACAATAAGGTACCTGTGAGGGCACAGCAACAAGTAAGACCGAACCAGCCACGACAAAAACCAATGCCTGGACGGCCCAGGATCGATAGGGGTCTTCGATCTTGTTCCCCACAATCATCTCCTCCAGGCACAACGGCTTGCGATGAAACCAACATTAACTATAGACTCAGCCTCGACATGTCTTGTAAGATAACCGATCTCACAATCTGCGCTATCCCAAATGGATCGTCGATCGTGGCAGCAACTGTCTGTTATTGCGTCTCAAATCCATCTCTTGACCTGGTAGCTTTAGGTCATAGGTTCTTTGGCAAACAAGGCAAAGTTATCTGCATGACCCAGCTATTGTCGGATTTGTGGGTATTGCTAGGTTATCGGTGTAACAATAGTGCCCTAGACTTATTCAGTCGCGGAAGGTTGAATACGGAGTGGATGAGCAGTTCCTACAGCGATGCTGCTAGTCATGGAACGGACCACTCAGAAGACGGCTGGGACGAAGAGGGCAAGGATGGTGATCAAGGCACAGAAGTATACAGCCGACGAACGCACAAGCACTGGCTAGAGTCAGACGAAGAGCTTTTGCTGTCATTAAAGGATAAGCAGAGTATGGAATGGAAGGAGGTGTGTAAACGCTTTCCAAGTCGGTCACCGGGCGCAGTAAAATTGCGTTACTACATGTTACACAAGAGGAACCGGTAACGAAATTGTGGAAATGGTTTGATTAGGGGCTTGACGGCTGTGGGGAATTTGAGCGAACCTTTAAGAGCTCGGTGAAAGGCATCTTCTTTGTGCGCAGAGACAGTGGCAAAGGTGCACTTGTATGTATAGCAGAATGGCTTCTTATCTCACACTCAACTTTTGCCATTCAAGACTGTTTTGCTTGGTTCAGCTGTCACATTAGCGTTGCGTCGCTTCTAAGTCTCGCGTTTGCAAAGACGAAGGTATGCAACAACCGCACATGTTCTTCGTCTCTCCGCTCAAATCCCGAGTTTTTGTGGGTCTCTATTTGCTTGCGTGAGAGTGCCTAAGATAAAATTGATGCGGTAGCGAGACAAACAAACAGTGCCGATTAGTAAGCAGAAGATGTCGCTTTGCCTCTACTTGCGATTAGACAGCTTCCAATACAGGCGTAGGCCACCTTCGTAACTGCGGAAAAAATATCTGGTATAGTTGAGATCGCCACCAGGCGTACCACTCATATAGGTTAGCGAGGAGGAAGGATGATCTGCAGCAAGCGAATGAGTAATGCTGTTCGTTTTCCTAGCTTGGATAAGGACGATGTACCGGTAGGGCTTGCGACAGTAGTAGTAACTTAAAGGCTGCCCTGTGGCGCATGAGGCTTGTTTCCGCTAAAAGGACAACTGTTAGTCAGATTAACTTAGAGGGGTATCGCAAAAATTGTGCCGCACACAGTATGTCTATTACTTTGGAGTTGAAATGGATTACGTACAGTTTAGTCTGTCATAGCTGTTGTTATTTGCATATGAACGTAAGTTAGGTTCAACAGCAAAAGTTGAATTAGGTCAAACACACATTGTATCACATTATGTTTGGGGATTTTTTGTATGATTTCAAAATTATCAGTAACCCGAATTAGTTGTACCAAAGCGGCGTTGATCAGATGAACGAGCAGATAAGTTTAATTATAACATTCCTACTTATTATTCGCATGACTATCTCACCGTCTTGCTGTATAAGTGATGAAACCTCTATTCTGACTTCATTCAAAATCGCCATTCTCAGTACACATGGCTCAGAGCTCACAGACCTGCAGTAGTATCCTTCCATCGAATTGCGTTGGGGTCTTCCAAAACCATTCTCAACCCCCGTGCCGGCATTGGTGCCAAACTTGCCACGTTCTATAGGCTTTCTAACCTCACTGCACCCCTCAATACTCCTATCACCTATTTCAGGCGACTGTAATTTGCGCGTTAGAGCTTTGAGAGGTTCGATGATTCGGCGTTTGATCCCAGCTAAGCAGAAACCAAGAGGACACAGCAACTGTGTCGCTGTACAGGCCTATCCGCAGTTATATTGCACAAAACGATGATCAAGACATACCAGAAAGACTCCCTGGTGAAGGCTGGTGTCTACCTTGCTCTCGGCGAGCGATATACTGTAAATGAGGATCGCTCCACACAGCTGGAATGACGCCGCAATTGCGTTTGTGACGATAAACACCATTAACAATCGCTTATATCCCGAGCGGTCTTGTTCCGATCCTGCCGTCTCATGGTCTTCTAGCCGTCCGCATGAAATTGCTGAGGATAAGAATGACACCACTGCAAGGAGATAAAGTGGTCCTGAATCGTAAGCAAAACAGCAATTGTTGCCCCTGTCTTGGTTAGAGAAACAGGAAACTTTAAATCGCATCTCTTACCTGGAAGGATAAACAAAACTCGGCGCCGTCAAAAGGGCGATGAGATATGCCACCCACATAGCCCAGTGGGGAAACATCAAAACACGTAGGGTTCGGGCCAGCTAGTTATCCCATAAATCAGCAAGTCCCAAGAGCTTCTATGGATCTTCATACATTGGTGCCGGTGAGAAGTTGAAGGTTACATCGTACAGCCATGTCGACCCAGTACATGTCGTCTTTGGAGCGAACCGCAAAGACAATTGCAGTTATACCAGCAACTGATAAACCGGCCTGGCAAGCGCTGAGAAGAGTAGCCAGGACTCTCTCCCAGAAATAGGGGTGTCCCAAATTCTCGTTTATCCCGTTCGGTTTGTGAGACTTCACATCGTGATATATGAGCACAACGCTCAGCACGAGTCCAAACGTAAAGCAAATTGCAAAGCTGATAAGGACAAAGGTCATATCGAAGAGAAGTATATGTGCAGCATCTGCACAAGAAGACACCTACTAATATACTGGATTCAGGGAATCGTTTTGCCTCACATGGCGAGCACGCTCTCTGTAATTGTTCGAAGCCCAGCACCAACAGGCGTATCGCATGTGCGAACGGGATAGGCTGTGCAGTGTATTGCGGTGCTCCACTTACGTTGCGCCTGATCTACCACACCCTCTAGGAAGAGAGCTCCTCCGCCGAGTGCTTATGCAGGCTTGACACGTCTCTTACGATCTTTGATGAAGTGTGGAACACACTGTATCCTGCAAGACCCGGACGTAGAGCGAACTAGGAACGTAACTGGCTTACCTATCGCCAGATTGGAGCGCCGGCAGCATCATGATCGGCCATGTCTGATCATGCCGCAGCTGGCGCATCCATTGATTGCTGCTAAAGACAGATGATATGGTCAATCGCCTGAGTGACATACTTTCTAATGTCAGATAGCCTTGTAAAATTTATTATACACAAGGACACAGCAGTCACTGACTGGCAAAGTATTCTCAGTCCATAGAGGAATGAATTGTTCCTGCATCAGTGAGTGATGAGAAACTAACAAGGAGGAACCGTACGTGGTCACGAGAGATCTACTACTACGTGGAGTTTGTCCAAGAAAGGAAAAAAAGGGGCTGACGTGACATCCCTGAGTAGCGTGCGTTATCGCATGGCACAGATAAGCTCGGATGAAAGGCCACATGCCCATCACCTCTCTGAAATCTGCAGCGGTGAGGTACAGGTTTGGTGGACATTAGCTGAGTAGCGAAAAGCGGTATATAAAGGGGTCTCCTACCTTGATCTTATGGAGTCAACCACTTCTCCATTTCCTCAAACATCATCTCGTTCCAACCCTATAAAACGCCTCTGCTGCGTCAAGATGAGTTCTCAAGATACTATCGAAGATCCGACGCTATACCAAGACATGGTATGTATATCGATGCTGATGAATGTGATCTATTGCTGAGTATACTAGCTCCCTGCAATTGATTCCAACGAGTCAAATGAAGCAGTTGTAATAGAGGATGACCCGCATTCAGTTCAATCAGCTTCTCACACTTTGGAGTCACCACCAGAAAACAAAAAGTATATCCAAGATGACGAAGAAGACAAGGAGCGTATGAGAGGCCAGTCATGTCATATAGCAGATTCAGTCCTAAATCCTAAGCTTGGTATGTCTTCATGAATAATTTTAGACTCTGATTAACTGAGTGTTGCGAAAGAGAGGGTGCTGCTGTTTCTTACTCAGCTTGAATTGCACCTTACTCAGCTAAAGGAACGCGCGCAGGAGACGGCGAATTGCATTGAACACATCGTGAAACGATTGGAAGGGTTGAAAGATGACTTAAGAATTGATTTCAGCAAAACAAAGGATCCTACTCAGAGATGTCAACAAGAAAGAGGTATTTTAAGAGGAGTGAAGAGGGAAAGAGACGAAGGAGTGAAGCCTGTAAGCTGTACGCGACGCGAGAAAAAGAGAGCACTTGTAACTTGGGAGGGCTAGTGTTAATAATGTATTTGGAAGGAAGATGCTTAACGATGCGAGGACAAACTTGATTTTATATCAGTGGGTATGTGTGTGAAGGTGGAGCTGCATTCAGAAACGGGGGTTAATTACTGAAGCAGGAAATGGACGTTCGCTTGGCGCCTCGCCGCTTTAGTCCCCCCTCGCTCGTCCTTCGACTCAACCACCTCCATCTTTCGTTCTCACCCCAGCACCGCTATCTGTCTTGCTGGGCTACCGCCCTGTATTCGTGGGGCATTTTTCTCTCCATTTCGCCTTTGGAACCCGTGACAGCACCGCATTGCACGGTCTGTGCGATATCCTCTGCAGCTGTCGAGAGCCATACATGAGCCAAACATACCAGTCGTAGCAGATATGCCAGACCGGCCTTTCAGTACAGTAGCTTTGCAATAATGTAACCAGCACTCCTCCGATTCCATCCACCCATACACGTCGCATTGAGTCTGCGAAGAGCAGCTGGGTTAATGTGCTTTTGGCGGAGCGGCGAAGCATAATTGTGGCTGCGCAGCGTGACGCTGTTTGTCATCGAGAATGAACTACACACCCACCAAAATTCGATATTCGAGCTCCGTTGTACACTTAGTGACAAGCCAGGTGCTACTTAAATTAGCACACGCTTTACATCCAGCCTTGCGTAGCTTTTACACTACTACAAGAGTACTAATGCAGCTTCATCCTTCTAATTCTTCTAGCTCATTCCGAGCTGCGCGGAGGATCCCTTTCATATCAAGGTACAGCTGCGGGCTAGGATCCCTCCATCTCTCGCCGTTGGGAAATACTTTTCTTCGAAGCTTATTGACACAAGATATCAGCGACTGATAATATGGCGTGAAGTTCGTCTGCGCTGTCTTGAGAAAGTCTCGCTCATCAACCACAACTCCTTTTTTCGAATCAGCTAGTTCTTCAGCGTCAAGATAGTTCCATTTGTCAAATCGTGGAACGATCCTCTCCTGCTGTCCGTCATAGTGAATGCAGATCCAAAAGAGCACCCAGAAAAACGATTCGAGATCGTGCATGAACAAGTGCTGTTCGTCATCAAAGAGCACTCCAATGGCCATGAAAGCTCGCGTGCCGGTCTTCCCACGCGCTCCCGAAGCTTGCTCGCGCTGCTCCTTGATTGCAAGGTCAAGGTCGATCAGGAAGGCGGGCCATGACGAGTTGTCCTCTTCGTTCACCAGCAGGTTATTCGGTGAGATGTCGCGTTGAAGCATGCCCGCCTGCGTGTGTAGGGACTCGTAACCCTCGATACAGCCCTCCAGTGCGGCAAGTAGGCTGGTCCGGGAGCTTGATTTGTAGATGGGCTTCCCGTAGTCACGCACAATGACACGTCGATGGATGCG
This sequence comes from Ascochyta rabiei, assembly GCF_004011695.2. NCBI lineage: Eukaryota > Fungi > Ascomycota > Dothideomycetes > Pleosporales > Didymellaceae > Ascochyta > Ascochyta rabiei. The sequence continues at coordinate 1,700,530 of NC_082411.1, read as the reverse complement.
GTTCGCAATGGCCGGTTTCGTCGGAGAGCTCGAGCAAGTGCGCTTGCTATGTGGCAGTGGTGCATCCGTGTAGCTTGAGGATCGCTTCCGCCCAGCGAGACTACTGCTTCTATCTTTTCGTGAAGCCCGCCGCCCAGTCGTGCTTGGCGGCGGCATTGGCTTTTTTATTGTGTAGTTTTCTGCTTTCGTTATGTCTAGGCCTCTGCGTACATTGGTGCGGATGTTGTCATCTTGACCACCGACACGGACCGTCTCGTGGTGGAAGTACCTTGCAACGTTCACCACATCCTTCTCGGTTGCTTCGCGTAGCATTTCGCCCTCTTCTTCGCGCTCCGGGTACTGCCAGGAGTCTTTGACTACGAGCGAAGTGCTGGGCTTGTCTGCCCGATGCACTCTCCAGCAAGTCGTTGCACGACCGGCGACACAAGCTACTCGCTTTATCATCTTGTTGATGACGAGGCGCTCTTTGCCGTCGTCCCGCTCGATCTCGATGTACCGCTTGTCCCCGGCTGTGATGATGGTCGGATCGA